>NW_026736224.1:0-79000 GCF_949786415.1 Peromyscus eremicus | reverse complement strand
CACACGCTGTTTTTGAGAAAAGAGCACTCTTCTACTCTACTGTGTTTCCTATAGGGCAAGAACAGTGAGCTTGCTCAGAACAAAAGAACTGTGCTTCCTACACACACGGGCTATATCTAGTTCAACTCTGCTTAGGAAACTGACAAGAACAGTAGCTCCTCTTCAGTCCAATACACTGTACTTGCTGGGAGCAGATGCGAGTGCAATTTGCACTGTGTATGGCAATGGGAGCGCAATAGTGACTCTTCTTACCAGAAAACAACTCTTTCTCGTAGGACCAGAAACTGCATGGGATTCAACTCCTTTTCTGACTGGGAAACAAACACTAGCTAGCCTTACAAGAAACACAATCTGCTTTTGAGAAAAGAGCACTCCTCTACTCTACTGTGTTTCCTATGGGGTCTGAAAAGTGAGGTTGCTCAGAACAAAAGAACTGTGCTTCACACACACGGGACATATCTACTTCAACTCTGCTTAAGAAACTGACAAGAACAGTAGCTCCTCTTCTGTCCAATACAATGTACTTGCTGGGAACAGACACGAGTGCTATTTGCACTGTGTATGGCAATGGTAGCACAATAGTGACTCTTCTTACAAGAAAACAACTCTTGCTCGCAGGACCAGAAACTGCATGTGATTCAACTCCATTATGGACTGGGAAACAAACGCTAGCTCGCCTTACAAGAAACACACTCTGCTTTTGAGAAAAGAGCACTCTTCTACTCTTCTGTGTTTCCTATAGGGCCAGAAGAGTGAGCTTGCTCTGAACAAATGATTTGTGCTTCCTTAACACACGGGCCATATATAGTTCAACTCTTCTTAGGAAACTGACAAGAACAGTAGCTCCTCTTCAGTCTAATACACTGTACTTGCTGGGAACAGACGGGAGTGCTATTTGCCCTGTGTATGGCAATGGGAGTGCAATAGTGACTCTCCTTACCAGAAAACAACTCTTGCTTGTAGGACCAGAAACTGCATGTGATTCAACTCCTTTAGGACTTGGAAACAAACGCTAGCTTGCCTTACAAGAAACACACTCTGCTTTTGAGAAAAGAGCACTCTTCTACTCTACTGTGTTTCCTATAGGGCCAGAACAGTGAGCTTGCTCAGAACAAAAGAACTGTGCTTCCTACACACACAGGCCATATCTAGTTGAACTCTGCTTAGGAAACTGACAAGAACAGTAGATCCTCTTCTGTCCAATACACTGTACTTGCTGGGAACAGAAACGAGTGCTATTTGCACTGTGTATGGCAATGGTAGCACAATAGTGACTCTTCTTACCAGAAAACAACTCTTGCTCGTAGGACCAGAAACTGCATGTGATTCAACTCCATTGAGGACTGGGAAACAAACGCTAGCTCGCCTTACAAGAAACACACTCTGCTTTTGAGAAAAGAGCACTCTTCTACTCTTCTGTGTTTCCTATAGGTCCAGAACAGTGAGCTTGCTCAGAACAAAAGAACTTTGCTTCCTACACACACGGCTCATATCTAGTTCAACTCTGTTTAGGAAACTGACAAGAACATTAGCTCCTCTTCAATCCAATACACTGTACTTGCTGGGAGCAGACCGGAGTGCTATTTGCACTGTGTATGCCAATGGGAGCACAAAAGTGACTCTTCTTACCAGAAAACAACTCTTGCTCGTAGGACCAGAAACTGCATGGGATTCAACTCCATTTAGGGCTGGGAAACAAAAGCTAGCTTGCCTTACAAGAAACACACTCTGCTTTTGAGAAAAGAGCACTCTTCTACTCTACTTTGTTTCCTATAGGGCCAAAACAGTGAGCTTGCTCAGAACAAAAGAACTGTGCTTCCTACACACACGAGCCATATCTAGGTTAACTCTGCTTAGGAAACTTACAAGAACAGTAGATCCTCTTCAGTCCAATACACTGTACATGCTGGGAACAGTCGCCAGTGCTATTTGCCCTGTGTATGACAATGGGAGCGCAATAGTGACTCTTCTTACCAGAAAACAACTCTTGCTCCTAGGATCAGAAACTACATGTGATTCAACTCCATTGAGGACTGGGAAACAAACGCTAGCTCGCCTTACAAGAAACACACTCTGCTTTTGAGAAAAGAGCACTCTTCTACTCTTCTGTGTTTCCTATAGGTCCAGAACAGTGAGCTTGCTCAGAACAAAAGAACTGTGCTTCCTACACACACGGCTCATATCTACTTCAACTCTGCTTAGGAAACAGACAAGAACAGTAGCTCCTCTTCTGTCCAATACTCTGTACTTGCTGGGAACAGACGCCAGTGCTATTTGCGCTGTGCATGGAAATGGGAGCGCAATAGTGTCTCTTTTTTCCAGAAAAAATCTGTTGCACTTAGGAACAGAAACTGCATGTGATTCAACTCCATTTAGGACTAGGAAACAAACGCTAGTTCGCCTTACAACAAACACACTCTGCTTTTGAGAAAAGAGCACTCTTCTACTCTACTGGGTTTCCTATAGGGCCAGAACACTGAGCTTGCTCAGAACAAAAGAACTGTGCTTCCTACACACAGGGGCCATATCTAGTTCAACTCTGCTTAGGAAACTGACAAGAACAGTAGATCCTCTTCAGTCCAATACACTGTACATGCTGGGAACAGATGCGAGTGCTATTTGCCCTGTGTATGGCAATGGGAGCGCAATAGTGACTCTTCTTACCAGAAAACAACTCTTGCTTGTGGGACCAGAAACTGCATGTGATTCAACTCCATTTAGGACTTGAAAAGAAACGCCAGCTCACCTTAGGAGAAACACAGTCTGCTTTTGAGAAAAGAGCACTCTTCTACTCTTCTGTGTTTACTATGGGGTCTGAAAAATAAGCTTGCTCAGAACAAAAGAACTGTGCTTCACACACACGGGCCATATCTAGTTCAACTCTGCTTAGGAAACTGACAAGAACAGTAGCTCCTCTTCTGTCCAATACACTGTACTTGCAAAGAACAGTAGC
The DNA here is from genome assembly GCF_949786415.1 of Peromyscus eremicus. Taxonomy (NCBI): domain Eukaryota; kingdom Metazoa; phylum Chordata; class Mammalia; order Rodentia; family Cricetidae; genus Peromyscus; species Peromyscus eremicus. The sequence continues at coordinate 76,047 of NW_026736224.1, read as the reverse complement.
GAGAGTTGTTAGCACTCTGTATGGCAGTAGGAGCACAATAGTGACTCTTCTTACCAGAAAACAACTCTTGCTCATAGGACAAGAAACTGCATGTAATTCAACTCCATTTAGGACTGGGAACCAAATGCTAGCTCACCTTACAAGAAACACACTCTGCTTTTGAGAAAAGAGCACTCTTCTACTCTACGGTGTTTCCAATGGGGTCTGAACAGTGAGCTTGCTTAGAACAAAAGAATTGTGCTTCCTACACACAGGGGCCATATCTAGTTCAACTCTGCTTAGGAAACTGACAAGAACAGTAGCTCCTCTTCAGTCCAATACACTGTACTTGCTGGAGCAGACGTGAGTGCTATTTGCACTGTTTATGGCAAAGGGAGCACAATAGTGACTTTCCTTACCAGAAAACATCCCTTGCTAGTAGGACCAGAAACTGCATGTGATTCAACTCCATTTTGGACTGAAAAACAAACGCTAGCTCGCCTTACAAGAAACACACTCTGCTTTTGAGAAAAGAGCACTCTTCTATTCTACTGTGTTTCCTATGGGGTCCGAACAGTGAGCTTGCTCAGAACAAAAGAACTGTGCTTTCTACACACACGGGCCACATCTAGTTCAACTCTGCTTAAAAAACTGACAAGAACGGTAGCTCCTCTTCAGTCCAATACAGTGTACTTGCTGGAAACAGACGCGAGTGCTATTTGCCCTGTGTATGGCAATGGGAACAAAATAGTGACTCTTCTTACCAGAAAACAACTCTTGCTTGTAGGACCAGAAACTGCATGTGATTCAACTCCATTTAGGACTGGGAAACAAACGCCCTCTCGCCTTAGAAGAAACACTCTCTGCTTTTGAGAAAAGAGCACTCTTCTACTTTACTGTGTTTCCTATAGGGCCAGAACAGTGAGCTTGCTCAGAACAAAAGAACTGTGCTTCCTACACACACAGGCCATATCTAGTTCAACTCTGCTTAGGAAACTGACAAGAACAGTAGCTCCTCTTCAGTCCAATACACTGTACTTGCTGGGAACAGACGCGAGTGCTATTTGAACTGTGTAGGGCAAAGGGAGCGCAATAGTGACTTTCCTTACCAGAAAACATCCCTTGCTCATAGGACCAAAAACTGCATGTGATTCAACTCCATTTAGGACTGGGAAACAAACGCTAGCTCACCTTAAAAGAAACACACGCTGCTTTTGAGAAAAGAGCACTCTTCTACTCTACTGTGTTTCCTATAGGGCAAGAACAGTGAGCTTGCTCAGAACAAAACAACTGTGCTTCCTACACACACGGGCTATATCTAGTTCAACTCTGCGTAGGAAACTGACAAGAACAGTAGCTCCTCTTCAGTCCAATACACTGTACTTGCTGGGAGCAGACGCGAGTGCTATTTGCACTGTGTATGGCAATGGGAGCGCAATAGTGACTCTTCCTACCAGAAAACAACTCTTGCTGGTAGGACCAGAAACTGCATGGGATTCAACTCCATTTAGGACTGGGAAACAAAAGCTAGCTCGCCTTACAAGAAACACACTCTGCTTTTGAGAAAAGAGCAATCTTCTACTCTACTTTGTTTCCTATAGGGCCAAAACAGTGAGCTTGTTCAGAAAAAAAGAACTGTGCTTCCTACACACACGGGCCATATCTAGTTCAACTCTGCTTAGGAAACTGACAAGAACAGTAGCTCCTCTTCTGTCCAATACACTGTACTTGCAAAGAACATTTGCGAGAGTTGTTAGCACTGTGTATGGCAATAGAAGCGCAAAAGTGACTCTTCTTACCAGAAAACAACTCTTGCTCATAAAACAAGAAAATGCATGTAATTCAACTCCATTTAGGACTGGGAACAAAATGCTTGCTCACCTTACCAGAAACACACTCTGCTTTTGAGAAAAGAGCACTCTTCTACTCTTCTGTGTTTCCTATAGGACCAGAACAGTGAGCTTGCTCAGAACAAAAGAACTGTGCTTCCTACACACACGGGCCATATCTCGTTCAACTCTGCTTAGGAAACTGACAAGAACAGTAGCTCCTCTTCAGTCCAATACACTGTACTTGCTGGGAGCAGTCACGAGTGCTATTTGCACTGCGTATGTCAATGGGAGCGAAATAGTGACTCTTCTTGCCAGAAAACAACTCTTACACCTAGGACCAGAAACAGCATGGGACTCAACTCTGTTTCTGACTGGGAAACAAACACTAGATAGCCTTACAAGAAACACACTCTGCTTTTGAGAAAAGAGCACTCTTCTACTCTACTGTTTTTCCTATGGGGTCTGAAAATTGAGCTTGCTCAGAACAAAAGAACTGTGCTTCACACACACGGGCCATATCTAGTTCAACTCTGCTTAGGAAACTGACAAGAACAGTTGCTCCTCTTCTGTCCAATACACTGTACTTGCTGGGAACAGACTCGAGTGCTATTTGCACTGTGTATGGCAATGGGAGCGCAATAGTGACTCTTCTTACCAGAAAACAACTCTTGCTCATAGGACCAAAAACTGCTTGTGATTCAACTCCATTTTGGACTTTGAAACAAACACTATCTCGCCTTACAAGAAACACACTCTGGTTTTGAGAAAAGACAACTCTTCTACTCTACTGTGTTTCCTATATTGCCAGAACAGTGAGTTTTCTCAGAACAAAAGAACTGTGCTTCCTACACAAACGGGCTATATCTAGTTCAACTCTGTTTAGGAAACTGACAAGAACATTAGCTCCTCTTCAATCCAATACACTGTACTTGCTGGGAGCAGACCGGAGTGCTATTTGCACTGTGTATGGCAATGGGAGCGCAATAGTGACTCTTCCTACCAGAAAACAACTCTTGCTCGTAGGACCAGAAACTGCATGGGATTCAACTCCATTTAGGGCTGGGAAACAAAACCTAGCTTGCCTTACAAGAAACACACTCTGCTTTTGAGAAAAGAGCACTCTTCTACTCTACTTTGTTTCCTATAGGGCCAAAACGGTGAGCTTGCTCAGAACAAAAGAACTGTGCTTCCTACACACACGAGCCATATCTAGGTTAACTCTGCTTAGGAAACTGACAAGAACAGTAGATCCTCTTCAGTCCAATACACTGTACATGCTGGGAACAGTCGCCAGTGCTATTTGCCCTGTGTATGACAATGGGAGCGCAATAGTGACTCTTCTTACCAGAAAACAACTCTTGCTCCTAGGATCAGAAACTACATGTGATTCAACTCCATTTAGGACTGGGAAACAAACGCTAGCTCGCCTTACAAGAAATACACTCTGCTTTTGAGAAAAGAGCACTCTTCTACTCTACTGTGTTTCGTATGGTGTCCGATCAGTGAGCTTGCTCAGAACAAAAGAACTGTGCTTCCTACACACACGGGCCATATCTAGTTCAACTCTGCTTAGGAAACTGACAAGAACAGTAACTCCTCTTCTGTCCAATACACTGTACTTGCAAAGAACAGTAGCGAGAGTTGTTAGCACTCTGTATGGCAGTAGGAGCACAATAGTGACTCTTCTTACCAGAAAACAACTCTTGCTCATAGGACAAGAAACTGCATGTAATTCAACTCCATTTAGGACTGGGTACCAAATGCTAGCTCACCTTACAAGAAACACACTCTGCTTTTGAGTAAGAGCACTCTTCTACTCTACGGTGTTTCCAATGGGGTCTGAACAGTGAGCTTGCTTAGAACAAAAGAATTGTGCTTCCTACACACAGGGGCCATATCTAGTTCAACTCTGCTTAGGAAACTGACAAGAACAGTAGCTCCTCTTCAGTCCAATACACTGTACTTGCTGGAGCAGACGTGAGTGCTATTTGCACTGTTTATGGCAAAGGGAGCACAATAGTGACTTTCCTTACCAGAAAACATCCCTTGCTAGTAGGACCAGAAACTGCATGTGATTCAACTCCATTTTGGACTGAAAAACAAACGCTAGCTCGCCTTACAAGAAACACACTCTGCTTTTGAGAAAAGAGCACTCTTCTATTCTACTGTGTTTCCTATGGGGTCCGAACAGTGAGCTTGCTCAGAACAAAAGAACTGTGCTTTCTACACACACGGGCCACATCTAGTTCAACTCTGCTTAAAAAACTGACAAGAACAGTAGCTCCTCTTCAGTCCAATACAGTGTACTTGCTGGAAACAGACGCGAGTGCTATTTGCCCTGTGTATGGCAATGGGAACAAAATAGTGACTCTTCTTACCAGAAAACAACTCTTGCTTGTAGGACCAGAAACTGCATGTGATTCAACTCCATTTAGGACTGGGAAACAAACGCCCTCTCGCCTTAGAAGAAATACTCTCTGCTTTTGAGAAAAGAGCACTCTTCTACTTTACTGTGTTTCCTATAGGGCCAGAACAGTGAGCTTGCTCAGAACAAAAGAACTGTGCTTCCTACACACATAGGCCATATCTAGTTCAACTCTGCTTAGGAAACTGACAAGAACAGTAGCTCCTCTTCAGTCCAATACACTGTACTTGCTGGGAACAGACGCGAGTGCTATTTGAACTGTGTAGGGCAAAGGGAGCGCAATAGTGACTTTCCTTACCAGAAAACATCCCTTGCACATAGGACCAAAAACTGCATGTGATTCAACTCCATTTAGGACTGGGAAACAAACGCTAGCTCACCTTAAAAGAAACACACGCTGCTTTTGAGAAAAGAGCACTCTTCTACTCTACTGTGTTTCCTATAGGGCAAGAACAGTGAGCTTGCTCAGAACAAAAGAACTGTGCTTCCTACACACACGGGCTATATCTAGTTCAACTCTGCTTAGGAAACTGACAAGAACAGTAGCTCCTCTTCAGTCCAATACACTGTACTTGCTGGGAGCAGACGCGAGTGCAATTTGCACTGTGTATGGCAATGGGAGCACAATAGTGACTCTTCTTACCAGAAAACAACTCTTTCTCGTAGGACCAGAAACTGCATGGGATTCAACTCCTTTTCTGACTGGGAAACAAACACTAGCTAGCCTTACAAGAAACACAATCTGCTTTTGAGAAAAGAGCACTCCTCTACTCTACTGTGTTTCCTATGGGGTCTGAAAAGTGAGGTTGCTCAGAACAAAAGAACTGTGCTTCAAACACACGGAACATATCTACTTCAACTCTGCTTAAGAAACTGACAAGAACAGTAGCTCCTCTTCTGTCCAATACAATGTACTTGCTGGGAACAGACACGAGTGCTATTTGCACTGTGTATGGCAATGGTAGCACAATAGTGACTCTTCTTACCAGAAAACAACTCTTGCTCGCAGGACCAGAAACTGCATGTGATTCAACTCCATTATGGACTGGGAAACAAACGCTAGCTCGCCTTACAAGAAACACACTCTGCTTTTGAGAAAAGAGCACTCTTCTACTCTTCTGTGTTTCCTATAGGTCCAGAACAGTGAGCTTGCTCAGAACAAAAGAACTGTGCTTCCTACACACACGGCTCATATCTACTTCAACTCTGCTTAGGAAACAGACAAGAACAGTAGCTCCTCTTCTGTCCAATACTCTGTACTTGCTGGGAACAGACGCCAGTGCTATTTGCGCTGTGCATGGAAATGGGAGCGCAATAGTGTCTCTTTTTACCAGAAAAAAACTGTTGCTCCTAGGAACAGAAACTGCATGTGATTCAACTCCATTTAGGATTAGGAAACAAACGCTAGTTCGCCTTACAACAAACACACTCTGCTTTTGAGAAAAGAGCACTCTTCTACTCTACTGGGTTTCCTATAGGGCCAGAACACTGAGCTTGCTCAGAACAAAAGAACTGTGCTTCCTACACACAGGGGCCATATCTAGTTCAACTCTGCTTAGGAAACTGACAAGAACAGTAGATCCTCTTCAGTCCAATACACTGTACATGCTGGGAACAGATGCGAGTGCATTTGCCCTGTGTATGGAAATGGGAGCGCAATAGTGACTCTTCTTAGCAGAAAACAACTCTTGCTTGTGGGACCAGAAACTGCATGTGATTCAACTCCATTTAGGACTTGAAAAGAAACGCTAGCTCACCTTAGGAGAAACACAGTCTGCTTTTGAGAAAAGAGCACTCTTCTACTCTTCTGTGTTTACTATGGGGTCTGAAAAATAAGCTTGCTCAGAACAAAAGAACTGTGCTTCACACACACGCGACATATCTAGTTCAACTCTGCTTAGGAAACTGACAAGAACAGTAGCTCCTCTTCTGTCCAATACACTGTACTTGCAAAGAACAGTAGCGAGAGTTGTTAGCACTCTGTATGGCAGTAGGAGCACAATAGTGACTCTTCTTACCAGAAAACAACTCTTGCTCATAGGACAAGAAACTGCATGTAATTCAACTCCATTTAGGACTGGGAACCAAATGCTAGCTCACCTTACAAGAAACACACTCTGCTTTTGAGAAAAGAGCACTCTTCTACTCTACGGTGTTTCCAATGGGGTCTGAACAGTGAGCTTGCTTAGAACAAAAGAATTGTGCTTCCTACACACAGGGGCCATATCTAGTTCAACTCTGCTTAGGAAACTGACAAGAACAGTAGCTCCTCTTCAGTCCAATACACTGTACTTGCTGGAGCAGACGTGAGTGCTATTTGCACTGTTTATGGCAAAGGGAGCACAATAGTGACTTTCCTTACCAGAAAACATCCCTTGCTAGTAGGACCAGAAACTGCATGTGATTCAACTCCATTTTGGACTGAAAAACAAACGCTAGCTCGCCTTACAAGAAACACACTCTGCTTTTGAGAAAAGAGCACTCTTCTATTCTACTGTGTTTCCTATGGGGTCCGAACAGTGAGCTTGCTCAGAACAAAAGAACTGTGCTTTCTACACACACGGGCCACATCTAGTTCAACTCTGCTTAAAAAACTGACAAGAACAGTAGCTCCTCTTCAGTCCAATACAGTGTACTTGCTGGAAACAGACGCGAGTGCTATTTGCCCTGTGTATGGCAATGGGAACAAAATAGTGACTCTTCTTACCAGAAAACAACTCTTGCTTGTAGGACCAGAAACTGCATGTGATTCAACTCCATTTAGGACTGGGAAACAAACGCCCTCTCGCCTTAGAAGAAACACTCTCTGCTTTTGAGAAAAGAGCACTCTTCTACTTTACTGTGTTTCCTATAGGGCCAGAACAGTGAGCTTGCTCAGAACAAAAGAACTGTGCTTCCTACACACACAGGCCATATCTAGTTCAACTCTGCTTAGGAAACTGACAAGAACAGTAGCTCCTCTTCAGTCCAATACACTGTACTTGCTGGGAACAGACGCGAGTGCTATTTGAACTGTGTAGGGCAAAGGGAGCGCAATAGTGACTTTCCTTACCAGAAAACATCCCTTGCTCATAGGACCAAAAACTGCATGTGATTCAACTCCATTTAGTACTGGGAAACAAACGCTAGCTCACCTTAAAAGAAACACACGCTGCTTTTGAGAAAAGAGCACTCTTCTACTCTACTGTGTTTCCTATAGGGCAAGAACAGTGAGCTTGCTCAGAACAAAACAACTGTGCTTCCTACACACACGGGCTATATCTAGTTCAACTCTGCGTAGGAAACTGACAAGAACAGTAGCTCCTCTTCAGTCCAATACACTGTACTTGCTGGGAGCAGACGCGAGTGCTATTTGCACTGTGTATGGCAATGGGAGCGCAATAGTGACTCTTCTTACCAGAAAACAACTCTTGCTGGTAGGACCAGAAACTGCATGGGATTCAACTCCATTTAGGACTGGGAAACAAAAGCTAGCTCGCCTTACAAGAAACACACTCTGCTTTTGAGAAAAGAGCAATCTTCTACTCTACTTTGTTTCCTATAGGGCCAAAACAGTGAGCTTGTTCAGAAAAAAAGAACTGTGCTTCCTACACACACGGGCCATATCTAGTTCAACTCTGCTTAGGAAACTGACAAGAACAGTAGCTCCTCTTCTGTCCAATACACTGTACTTGCAAAGAACATTTGCGAGAGTTGTTAGCACTGTGTATGGCAATAGAAGCGCAAAAGTGACTCTTCTTACCAGAAAACAACTCTTGCTCATAAAACAAGAAAATGCATGTAATTCAACTCCATTTAGGACTGGGAACAAAATGCTTGCTCACCTTACCAGAAACACACTCTGCTTTTGAGAAAAGAGCACTCTTCTACTCTTCTGTGTTTCCTATAGGACCAGAACAGTGAGCTTGCTCAGAACAAAAGAACTGTGCTTCCTACACACACGGGCCATATCTCGTTCAACTCTGCTTAGGAAACTGACAAGAACAGTAGCTCCTCTTCAGTCCAATACACTGTACTTGCTGGGAGCAGTCACGAGTGCTATTTGCACTGCGTATGTCAATGGGAGCGAAATAGTGACTCTTCTTGCCAGAAAACAACTCTTACACCTAGGACCAGAAACAGCATGGGACTCAACTCTGTTTCTGACTGGGAAACAAACACTAGATAGCCTTACAAGAAACACACTCTGCTTTTGAGAAAAGAGCACTCTTCTACTCTACTGTTTTTCCTATGGGGTCTGAAAATTGAGCTTGCTCAGAACAAAAGAACTGTGCTTCACACACACGGGCCATATCTAGTTCAACTCTGCTTAGGAAACTGACAAGAACAGTTGCTCCTCTTCTGTCCAATACACTGTACTTGCTGGGAACAGACTCGAGTGCTATTTGCACTGTGTATGGCAATGGGAGCGCAATAGTGACTCTTCTTACCAGAAAACAACTCTTGCTCATAGGACCAAAAACTGCTTGTGATTCAACTCCATTTTGGACTTTGAAAGAAACACTATCTCGCCTTACAAGAAACACACTCTGGTTTTGAGAAAAGACAACTCTTCTACTCTACTGTGTTTCCTATATTGCCAGAACAGTGAGTTTTCTCAGAACAAAAGAACTGTGCTTCCTACACAAACGGGCTATATCTAGTTCAACTCTGTTTAGGAAACTGACAAGAACATTAGCTCCTCTTCAATCCAATACACTGTACTTGCTGGGAGCAGACCGGAGTGCTATTTGCACTGTGTATGGCAATGGGAGCGCAATAGTGACTCTTCCTACCAGAAAACAACTCTTGCTCGTAGGACCAGAAACTGCATGGGATTCAACTCCATTTAGGGCTGGGAAACAAAACCTAGCTTGCCTTACAAGAAACACACTCTGCTTTTGAGAAAAGAGCACTCTTCTACTCTACTTTGTTTCCTATAGGGCCAAAACGGTGAGCTTGCTCAGAACAAAAGAACTGTGCTTCCTACACACACGAGCCATATCTAGGTTAACTCTGCTTAGGAAACTGACAAGAACAGTAGATCCTCTTCAGTCCAATACACTGTACATGCTGGGAACAGTCGCCAGTGCTATTTGCCCTGTGTATGACAATGGGAGCGCAATAGTGACTCTTCTTACCAGAAAACAACTCTTGCTCCTAGGATCAGAAACTACATGTGATTCAACTCCATTTAGGACTGGGAAACAAACGCTAGCTCGCCTTACAAGAAATACACTCTGCTTTTGAGAAAAGAGCACTCTTCTACTCTACTGTGTTTCGTATGGTGTCCGATCAGTGAGCTTGCTCAGAACAAAAGAACTGTGCTTCCTACACACACGGGCCATATCTAGTTCAACTCTGCTTAGGAAACTGACAAGAACAGTAACTCCTCTTCTGTCCAATACACTGTACTTGCAAAGAACAGTAGCGAGAGTTGTTAGCACTCTGTATGGCAGTAGGAGCACAATAGTGACTCTTCTTACCAGAAAACAACTCTTGCTCATAGGACAAGAAACTGCATGTAATTCAACTCCATTTAGGACTGGGTACCAAATGCTAGCTCACCTTACAAGAAACACACTCTGCTTTTGAGTAAGAGCACTCTTCTACTCTACGGTGTTTCCAATGGGGTCTGAACAGTGAGCTTGCTTAGAACAAAAGAATTGTGCTTCCTACACACAGGGGCCATATCTAGTTCAACTCTGCTTAGGAAACTGACAAGAACAGTAGCTCCTCTTCAGTCCAATACACTGTACTTGCTGGAGCAGACGTGAGTGCTATTTGCACTGTTTATGGCAAAGGGAGCACAATAGTGACTTTCCTTACCAGAAAACATCCCTTGCTAGTAGGACCAGAAACTGCATGTGATTCAACTCCATTTTGGACTGAAAAACAAACGCTAGCTCGCCTTACAAGAAACACACTCTGCTTTTGAGAAAAGAGCACTCTTCTATTCTACTGTGTTTCCTATGGGGTCCGAACAGTGAGCTTGCTCAGAACAAAAGAACTGTGCTTTCTACACACACGGGCCACATCTAGTTCAACTCTGCTTAAAAAACTGACAAGAACAGTAGCTCCTCTTCAGTCCAATACAGTGTACTTGCTGGAAACAGACGCGAGTGCTATTTGCCCTGTGTATGGCAATGGGAACAAAATAGTGACTCTTCTTACCAGAAAACAACTCTTGCTTGTAGGACCAGAAACTGCATGTGATTCAACTCCATTTAGGACTGGGAAACAAACGCCCTCTCGCCTTAGAAGAAATACTCTCTGCTTTTGAGAAAAGAGCACTCTTCTACTTTACTGTGTTTCCTATAGGGCCAGAACAGTGAGCTTGCTCAGAACAAAAGAACTGTGCTTCCTACACACATAGGCCATATCTAGTTCAACTCTGCTTAGGAAACTGACAAGAACAGTAGCTCCTCTTCAGTCCAATACACTGTACTTGCTGGGAACAGACGCGAGTGCTATTTGAACTGTGTAGGGCAAAGGGAGCGCAATAGTGACTTTCCTTACCAGAAAACATCCCTTGCACATAGGACCAAAAACTGCATGTGATTCAACTCCATTTAGGACTGGGAAACAAACGCTAGCTCACCTTAAAAGAAACACACGCTGCTTTTGAGAAAAGAGCACTCTTCTACTCTACTGTGTTTCCTATAGGGCAAGAACAGTGAGCTTGCTCAGAACAAAAGAACTGTGCTTCCTACACACACGGGCTATATCTAGTTCAACTCTGCTTAGGAAACTGACAAGAACAGTAGCTCCTCTTCAGTCCAATACACTGTACTTGCTGGGAGCAGACGCGAGTGCAATTTGCACTGTGTATGGCAATGGGAGCACAATAGTGACTCTTCTTACCAGAAAACAACTCTTTCTCGTAGGACCAGAAACTGCATGGGATTCAACTCCTTTTCTGACTGGGAAACAAACACTAGCTAGCCTTACAAGAAACACAATCTGCTTTTGAGAAAAGAGCACTCCTCTACTCTACTGTGTTTCCTATGGGGTCTGAAAAGTGAGGTTGCTCAGAACAAAAGAACTGTGCTTCAAACACACGGAACATATCTACTTCAACTCTGCTTAAGAAACTGACAAGAACAGTAGCTCCTCTTCTGTCCAATACAATGTACTTGCTGGGAACAGACACGAGTGCTATTTGCACTGTGTATGGCAATGGTAGCACAATAGTGACTCTTCTTACCAGAAAACAACTCTTGCTCGCAGGACCAGAAACTGCATGTGATTCAACTCCATTATGGACTGGGAAACAAACGCTAGCTCGCCTTACAAGAAACACACTCTGCTTTTGAGAAAAGAGCACTCTTCTACTCTTCTGTGTTTCCTATAGGGCCAGAAGAGTGAGCTTGCTCTGAACAAATGATTTGTGCTTCCTTAACACACGGGCCATATATAGTTCAACTCTTCTTAGGAAATTGACAAGAACAGTAGCTCCTCTTCAGTCCAATACACTGTACTTGCTGGGAGCAGACGCGAGTGCTATTTGCCCTGTGTATGGCAATGGGAGTGCAATAGTGACTCTCCTTACCAGAAAACAACTCTTGCTTGTAGGACCAGAAACTGCATGTGATTCAACTCCTTTAGGACTTGGAAACAAACGCTAGCTTGCCTTACAAGAAACACACTCTGCTTTTGAGAAAAGAGCACTCTTCTACTCTACTGTGTTTCCTATAGGGCCAGAACAGTGAGCTTGCTCAGAACAAAAGAACTGTGCTTCCTACACACACAGGCCATATCTAGTTGAACTCTGCTTAGGAAACTGACAAGAACAGTAGATCCTCTTCTGTCCAATACACTGTACTTGCTGGGAACAGAAACGAGTGCTATTTGCACTGTGTATGGCAATGGTAGCACAATAGTGACTCTTCTTACCAGAAAACAACTCTTGCTCGTAGGACCAGAAACTGCATGTGATTCAACTCCATTGAGGACTGGGAAACAAACGCTAGCTCGCCTTACAAGAAACACACTCTGCTTTTGAGAAAAGAGCACTCTTCTACTCTTCTGTGTTTCCTATAGGTCCAGAACAGTGAGCTTGCTCAGAACAAAAGAACTGTGCTTCCTACACACACGGCTCATATCTACTTCAACTCTGCTTAGGAAACAGACAAGAACAGTAGCTCCTCTTCTGTCCAATACTCTGTACTTGCTGGGAACAGACGCCAGTGCTATTTGCGCTGTGCATGGAAATGGGAGCGCAATAGTGTCTCTTTTTACCAGAAAAAAACTGTTGCTCCTAGGAACAGAAACTGCATGTGATTCAACTCCATTTAGGATTAGGAAACAAACGCTAGTTCGCCTTACAACAAACACACTCTGCTTTTGAGAAAAGAGCACTCTTCTACTCTACTGGGTTTCCTATAGGGCCAGAACACTGAGCTTGCTCAGAACAAAAGAACTGTGCTTCCTACACACAGGGGCCATATCTAGTTCAACTCTGCTTAGGAAACTGACAAGAACAGTAGATCCTCTTCAGTCCAATACACTGTACATGCTGGGAACAGATGCGAGTGCATTTGCCCTGTGTATGGAAATGGGAGCGCAATAGTGACTCTTCTTAGCAGAAAACAACTCTTGCTTGTGGGACCAGAAACTGCATGTGATTCAACTCCATTTAGGACTTGAAAAGAAACGCTAGCTCACCTTAGGAGAAACACAGTCTGCTTTTGAGAAAAGAGCAATCTTCTACTCTTCTGTGTTTACTATGGGGTCTGAAAAATAAGCTTGCTCAGAACAAAAGAACGGTGCTTCACACACACGGGCCATATCTAGTTCAACTCTGCTTAGGAAACTGACAAGAACAGTAGCTCCTCTTCTGTCCAATACACTGTACTTGCAAAGAACAGTAGCGAGAGTTGTTAGCACTCTGTATGGCAGTAGGAGCACAATAGTGACTCTTCTTACCAGAAAACAACTCTTGCTCATAGGACAAGAAACTGCATGTAATTCAACTCCATTTAGGACTGGGAACCAAATGCTAGCTCATCTTACAAGAAACACACTCTGCTTTTGAGAAAAGAGCACTCTTCTACTCTACGGTGTTTCCAATGGGGTCTGAACAGTGAGCTTGCTTAGAACAAAAGAATTGTGCTTCCTACACACAGGGGCCATATCTAGTTCAACTCTGCTTAGGAAACTGACAAGAACAGTAGCTCCTCTTCAGTCCAATACACTGTACTTGCTGGAGCAGACGTGAGTGCTATTTGCACTGTTTATGGCAAAGGGAGCACAATAGTGACTTTCCTTACCAGAAAACATCCCTTGCTAGTAGGACCAGAAACTGCATGTGATTCAACTCCATTTTGGACTGAAAAACAAACGCTAGCTCGCCTTACAAGAAACACACTCTGCTTTTGAGAAAAGAGCACTCTTCTATTCTACTGTGTTTCCTATGGGGTCCGAACAGTGAGCTTGCTCAGAACAAAAGAACTGTGCTTTCTACACACACGGGCCACATCTAGTTCAACTCTGCTTAAAAAACTGACAAGAACAGTAGCTCCTCTTCAGTCCAATACAGTGTACTTGCTGGAAACAGACGCGAGTGCTATTTGCCCTGTGTATGGCAATGGGAACAAAATAGTGACTCTTCTTACCAGAAAACAACTCTTGCTTGTAGGACCAGAAACTGCATGTGATTCAACTCCATTTAGGACTGGGAAACAAACGCTAGCTCGCCTTAGAAGAAACACACTCTGCTTTTGAGAAAAGAGCACTCTTCTACTCTACTGTGTTTCCTATAGGGCAAGAACAGTGAGCTTTCTCAGAATAAAAGAACTGTGCTTCCTACACAAACGGGCTATATCTAGTTCAACTCTGCTTAGGAAACTGACAAGAACAGTAGCTCCTCTTCAGTCCAATACACTGTACTTGCTAGGAGCAGACGCGAGTGCAATTTGCACTGTGTATGGCAATGGTAGCACAATAGTGACTCTTCTTACCAGAAAACAACTCATGCTCGCAGGACCAGAAACTGCATGTGATTCAACTCCATTATGGACTGGGAAACAAACGCTAGCTCGCCTTACAAGAAACACACTCTGCTTTTTGAGAAAAGAGCACTCTTCTACTCTTCTGTGTTTCCTATAGGGCCAGAAGAGTGAGCTTGCTCTGAACAAATGATTTTTGCTTCCTTAACAACGGGCCATATATAGTTCAACTCTGCTTAGGAAACTGACAAGAACAGTAGCTCCTCTTCAGTCTAATACACTGTACTTGCTGGGAACAAACGCCAGTGCTATTTGCCCTGTGTATGGGAATGGGAGTGCAATAGTGACTCTCCTTACCAGAAAACAACTCTTGCTTGTAGGACCAGAAAGTGCATGTGATTCAACTCCTTTAGGACTTGGAAACTAACGCTAGCTTGCCTTAGAAGAAACACACTCTGCTTTTGAGAAAAGAGCACTCTTCTACTCTACTGTGTTTCCTATGGGGTCTGAAAATTGAGCTTGCTCAGAACAAAAGAACTGTGCTTCACACACACGGGCCATATCTAGTTCAACTCTGCTTAGGAAACTGACAAGAACAGTAGCTCCTCTTCTGTCCAATACACTGTACTTGCTGGGAACAGACTCGAGTGCTATTTGCACTGTGTATGGCAATGGGAGCGCAATAGTGACTCTTCTTACCAGAAAACAACTCTTGCTCGTAGGACCAAAAACTGCTTGTGATTCAACTCCATTTTGGACTGGGAAACAAACACTATCTCGCCTTACAAGAAACACACTCTGCTTTTGAGAAAAGAGCACTCTTCTACTCTACTGTGTTTCCTATATTGCCAGACCAGTGAGTTTTCTCAGAACAAAAGAACTGTGCTTCCTACACAAACGGGCTATATCTAGTTCAACTCTGTTTAGGAAACTGACAAGAACATTAGCTCCTCTTCAATCCAATACACTGTACTTGCTGGGAGCAGACCGGAGTGCTATTTGCACTGTGTATGGCAATGGGAGCGCAATAGTGACTCTTCTTACCAGAAAACAACTCTTGCTCGTAGGACCAGAAACTGCATGGGATTCAACTCCATTTAGGGCTGGGAAACAAAAGCTAGCTTGCCTTACAAGAAACACACTCTGCTTTTGAGAAAAGAGCACTCTTCTACTCTACTTTGTTTCCTATAGGGCCAAAACGGTGAGCTTGCTCAGAACAAAAGAACTGTGCTTCCTACACACACGAGCCATATCTAGGTTAACTCTGCTTAGGAATCTGACAAGAACAGTAGATCCTCTTCAGTCCAATACACTGTACATGCTGGGAACAGTCGCCAGTGCTATTTGCCCTGTGTATGACAATGGGAGCGCAATAGTGACTCTTCTTAACAGAAAACAACTCTTGCTCCTAGGATCAGAAACTACATGTGATTCAACTCCATTTAGGACTGGGAAACAAACGCTAGCTCGCCTTACAAGAAATACACTCTGCTTTTGAGAAAAGAGCACTCTTCTACTCTAATGTGTTTCGTATGGTGTCCGATCAGTGAACATGCTCAGAACAAAAGAACTGTGCTTCCTACACACACGGGCCATATCTAGTTCAACTCTGCTTAGGAAACTGACAAGAACAGTAGCTCCTCTTCTGTCCAATACACTGTACTTGCAAAGAACAATAGCGAGAGTTGTTAGCACTCTGTATGGCAGTAGGAGCACAATAGTGACTCTTCTTACCAGAAAACAACTCTTGCTCATAGGACAAGAAACTGCATGTAATTCAACTCCATTTAGGACTGGGAACCAAATGCTAGCTCACCTTACAAGAAACACACTCTGCTTTTGAGAAAAGAGCACTCTTCTACTCTACGGTGTTTCCAATGGGGTCTGAACAGTGAGCTTGCTTAGAACAAAAGATTTGTGCTTCCTACACACAGGGGCCATATCTAGTTCAACTCTGCTTAGGAAACTGACAAGAACAGTAGCTCCTCTTCAGTCCAATACACTGTACTTGCTGGAGCAGACGTGAGTGCTATTTGCACTGTTTATGGCAAAGGGAGCACAATAGTGACTTTCCTTACCAGAAAACATCCCTTGCTAGTAGGACCAGAAACTGCATGTGATTCAACTCCATTTTGGACTGAAAAACAAACGCTAGCTCGCCTTACAAGAAACACACTCTGCTTTTGAGAAAAGAGCACTCTTCTATTCTACTGTGTTTCCTATGGGGTCCGAACAGTGAGCTTGCTCAGAACAAAAGAACTGTGCTTTCTACACACACGGGCCACATCTAGTTCAACTCTGCTTAAAAAACTGACAAGAACAGTAGCTCCTCTTCAGTCCAATACAGTGTACTTGCTGGAAACAGACGCGAGTGCTATTTGCCCTGTGTATGGCAATGGGAACAAAATAGTGACTCTTCTTACCAGAAAACAACTCTTGCTTGTAGGACCAGAAACTGCATGTGATTCAACTCCATTTAGGACTGGGAAACAAACGCCCTCTCGCCTTAGAAGAAACACTCTCTGCTTTTGAGAAAAGAGCACTCTTCTACTTTACTGTGTTTCCTATAGGGCCAGAACAGTGAGCTTGCTCAGAACAAAAGAACTGTGCTTCCTACACACACAGGCCATATCTAGTTCAACTCTGCTTAGGAAACTGACAAGAACAGTAGCTCCTCTTCAGTCCAATACACTGTACTTGCTGGGAACAGACGCGAGTGCTATTTGAACTGTGTAGGGCAAAGGGAGCGCAATAGTGACTTTCCTTACCAGAAAACATCCCTTGCTCATAGGACCAAAAACTGCATGTGATTCAACTTCATTTAGGACTGGGAAACAAACGCTAGCTCACCTTAAAAGAAACACACGCTGCTTTTGAGAAAAGAGCACTCTTCTACTCTACTGTGTTTCCTATAGGGCAAGAACAATGAGCTTGCTCAGAACAAAAGAACTGTGCTTCCTACACACACGGGCTATATCTAGTTCAACTCTGCGTAGGAAACTGACAAGAACAGTAGCTCCTCTTCAGTCCAATACACTGTACTTGCTGGAAGCAGACGCGAGTGCTATTTGCACTGTGTATGGCAATGGGAGTGCAATAGTGACTCTTCTTACCAGAAAACAACTCTTGCTGGTAGGACTAGAAACTGCATGGGATTCAACTCCATTTAGGACTGGGAAACAAAAGCTAGCTTGCCTTACAAGAAACACACTCTGCTTTTGAGAAAAGAGCAATCTTCTACTCTACTTTGTTTCCTATAGGGCCAAAACAGTGAGCTTGCTCAGAACAAAAGAACTGTGCTTCCTACACACACGGGCCATATCTAGTTCAACTCTGCTTAGGAGACTGACAAGAACAGTAGCTCCTCTTCTGTCCAATACACTGTACTTGCAAAGAACATTTGCGAGAGTTGTTAGCACTGTGTATGGCAATAGAAGCGCAAAAGTGACTCTTCTTACCAGAAAACAACTCTTGCTCATAAAACAAGAAAATGCATGTAATTCAACTCCATTTAGGACTGGGAACAAAATGCTTGCTCACCTTACCAGAAACACACTCTGCTTTTGAGAAAAGAGCACTCTTCTACTCTTCTGTGTTTCCTATAGGACCAGAACAGTGAGCTTGCTCAGAACAAAAGAACTGTGCTTCCTACACACACGGGCCATATCTCGTTCAACTCTGCTTAGGAAACTGACAAGAACAGTAGCTCCTCTTCAGTCCAATACACTGTACTTGCTGGGAGCAGTCACGAGTGCTATTTGCACTGCGTATGTCAATGGGAGCGAAATAGTGACTCTTCTTGCCAGAAAACAACTCTTACACCTAGGACCAGAAACAGCATGGGACTCAACTCTGTTTCTGACTGGGAAACAAACACTAGCTAGCCTTACAAGAAACACACTCTGCTTTTGAGAAAAGAGCACTCTTCTACTCTACTGTGTTTCCTATGGGGTCTGAAAATTGAGCTTGCTCAGAACAAAAGAACTGTGCTTCACACATACGGGCCATATCTAGTTCAACTCTGCTTAGGAAACTGACAAGAACAGTAGCTCCTCTTCTGTCCAATACACTGTACTTGCTGGGAACAGACTCGAGTGCTATTTGCACTGTGTATGGCAATGGGAGCGCAATAGTGACTCTTCTTACCAGAAAACAACTCTTGCTCGTAGGACCAAAAACTGCTTGTGATTCAACTCCATTTTGGACTGGGAAACAAACACTATCTCGCCTTACAAGAAACACACTCTGCTTTTGAGAAAAGAGCACTCTTCTACTCTACTGTGTTTCCTATATTGCCAGAACAGTGAGTTTTCTCAGAACAAAAGAACTGTGCTTCCTACACAAACGGGCTATATCTAGTTCAACTCTATTTAGGAAACTGACAAGAACATTAGCTCCTCTTCAATCCAATACACTGTACTTGCTGGGAGCAGACCGGAGTGCTATTTGCACTGTGTATGGCAATGGGAGCGCAATAGTGACTCTTCCTACCAGAAAACAACTCTTGCTCGTAGGACCAGAAACTGCATGGGATTCAACTCCATTTAGGGCTGGGAAACAAAACCTAGCTTGCCTTACAAGAAACACACTCTGCTTTTGAGAAAAGAGCACTCTTCTACTCTACTTTGTTTCCTATAGGGCCAAAACGGTGAGCTTGCTCAGAACAAAAGAACTGTGCTTCCTACACACACGAGCCATATCTAGGTTAACTCTGCTTAGGAAACTGACAAGAACAGTAGATCCTCTTCAGTCCAATACACTGTACATGCTGGGAACAGTCGCCAGTGCTATTTGCCCTGTGTATGACAATGGGAGCGCAATAGTGACTCTTCTTACCAGAAAACAACTCTTGCTCCTAGGATCAGAAACTACATGTGATTCAACTCCATTTAGGACTGGGAAACAAACGCTAGCTCGCCTTACAAGAAACACACTCTGCTTTTGAGAAAAGAGCACTCTTCTACTCTACTGTGTTTCGTATGGTGTCCGATCAGTGAGCTTGCTCAGAACAAAAGAACTGTGCTTCCTACACACAGGGGCCATATCTAGTTCAACTCTGCTTAGGAAACTGACAAGAACAGTAGCTCCTCTTCAGTCCAATACACTGTACTTGCTGGAGCAGACGTGAGTGCTATTTGCACTGTTTATGGCAAAGGGAGCACAATAGTGACTTTCTTTACCAGAAAACATCCCTTGCTAGTAGGACCAGAAACTGCATGTGATTCAACTCCATTTTGGACTGAAAAACAAACGCTAGCTCGCCTTACAAGAAACACACTCTGCTTTTGAGAAAAGAGCACTCTTCTATTCTACTGTGTTTCCTATGGGGTCCGAACAGTGAGCTTGCTCAGAACAAAAGAACTGTGCTTTCTACACACACGGGCCACATCTAGTTCAACTCTGCTTAAAAAACTGACAAGAACAGTAGCTCCTCTTCAGTCCAATACAGTGTACTTGCTGGAAACAGACGCGAGTGCTATTTGCCCTGTGTATGGCAATGGGAACAAAATAGTGACTCTTCTTACCAGAAAACAACTCTTGCTTGTAGGACCAGAAACTGCATGTGATTCAACTCCATTTAGGACTGGGAAACAAACGCCCTCTCGCCTTAGAAGAAACACTCTCTGCTTTTGAGAAAAGAGCACTCTTCTACTTTACTGTGTTTCCTATAGGGCCAGAACAGTGAGCTTGCTCAGAACAAAAGAACTGTGCTTCCTACACACACAGGCCATATCTCGTTCAACTCTGCTTAGGAAACTGACAAGAACAGTAACTCCTCTTCAGTCCAATACACTGTACTTGCTGGGAACAGACGCGAGTGCTATTTGAACTGTGTAGGGCAAAGGGAGCGCAATAGTGACTTTCCTTACCAGAAAACATCCCTTGCTCATAGGACCAAAAACTGCATGTGATTCAACTTCATTTAGGACTGGGAAACAAACGCTAGCTCACCTTAAAAGAAACACACGCTGCTTTTGAGAAAAGAGCACTCTTCTACTCTACTGTGTTTCCTATAGGGCAAGAACAATGAGCTTGCTCAGAACAAAAGAACTGTGCTTCCTACACACACGGGCTATATCTAGTTCAACTCTGCGTAGGAAACTGACAAGAACAGTAGCTCCTCTTCAGTCCAATACACTGTACTTGCTGGAAGCAGACGCGAGTGCTATTTGCACTGTGTATGGCAATGGGAGTGCAATAGTGACTCTTCTTACCAGAAAACAACTCTTGCTGGTAGGACCAGAAACTGCATGGGATTCAACTCCATTTAGGACTGGGAAACAAAAGCTAGCTCGCCTTACAAGAAACACACTCTGCTTTTGAGAAAAGAGCAATCTTCTACTCTACTTTGTTTCCTATAGGGCCAAAACAGTGAGCTTGCTCAGAACAAAAGAACTGTGCTTCCTACACACACGGGCCATATCTAGTTCAACTCTGCTTAGGAGACTGACAAGAACAGTAGCTCCTCTTCTGTCCAATACACTGTACTTGCAAAGAACATTTGCGAGAGTTGTTAGCACTGTGTATGGCAATAGAAGCGCAAAAGTGACTCTTCTTACCAGAAAACAACTCTTGCTCATAAAACAAGAAACTGCATGTAATTCAACTCCATTTAGGACTGGGAACAAAATGCTTGCTCACCTTACCAGAAACACACTCTGCTTTTGAGAAAAGAGCACTCTTCTACTCTTCTGTGTTTCCTATAGGACCAGAACAGTGAGCTTGCTCAGAACAAAAGAACTGTGCTTCCTACACACACGGGCCATATCTCGTTCAACTCTGCTTAGGAAACTGACAAGAACAGTAGCTCCTCTTCAGTCCAATACACTGTACTTGCTGGGAGCAGTCACGAGTGCTATTTTCACTGCGTATGTCAATGGGAGCGAAATAGTGACTCTTCTTGCCAGAAAACAACTCTTACACCTAGGACCAGAAACAGCATGGGACTCAACTCTGTTTCTGACTGGGAAACAAACACTAGCTAGCCTTACAAGAAACACACTCTGCTTTTGAGAAAAGAGCACTCTTCTACTCTACTGTGTTTCCTATGGGGTCTGAAAATTGAGCTTGCTCAGAACAAAAGAACTGTGCTTCACACACACGGGCCATATCTAGTTCAACTCTGCTTAGGAAACTGACAAGAACAGTAGCTCCTCTTCTGTCCAATACACTGTACTTGCTGGGAACAGACTCGAGTGCTATTTGCACTGTGTATGGCAATGGGAGCGCAATAGTGACTCTTCTTACCAGAAAACAACTCTTGCTCGTAGGACCAAAAACTGCTTGTGATTCAACTCCATTTTGGACTAGGAAACAAACACTATCTCGCCTTACAAGAAACACACTCTGCTTTTGAGAAAAGAGCACTCTTCTACTCTACTGTGTTTCCTATATTGCCAGAACAGTGAGTTTTCTCAGAACAAAAGAACTGTGCTTCCTACACAAACGGGCTATATCTAGTTCAACTCTGTTTAGGAAACTGACAAGAACATTAGCTCCTCTTCAATCCAATACACTGTACTTGCTGGGAGCAGACCGGAGTGCTATTTGCACTGTGTATGGCAATGGGAGCTCAATAGTGACTCTTCTTACCAGAAAACAACTCTTGCTCGTAGGACCAGAAACTGCATGGGATTCAACTCCATTTAGGGCTGGGAAACAAAAGCTAGCTTGCCTTACAAGAAACACACTCTGCTTTTGAGAAAAGAGCACTCTTCTACTCTACTTTGTTTCCTATAGGGCCAAAACGGTGAGCTTGCTCAGAACAAAAGAACTGTGCTTCCTACACACACGAGCCATATCTAGGTTAACTCTGCTTAGGAAACTGACAAGAACAGTAGATCCTCTTCAGTCCAATACACTGTACATGCTGGGAACAGTCGCCAGTGCTATTTGCCCTGTGTATGACAATGGGAGCGCAATAGTGACTCTTCTTACCAGAAATCAACTCTTGCTCCTAGGATCAGAAACTACATGTGATTCAACTCCATTTAGGACTGGGAAACAAACGCTAGCTCGCCTTACAAGAAATACACTCTGCTTTTGAGAAAAGAGCACTCTTCTACTCTACTGTGTTTCGTATGGTGTCCGATCAGTGAGCTTGCTCAGAACAAAAGAACTGTGCTTCCTACACACACGGGCCATATCTAGTTCAACTCTGCTTAGGAAACTGACAAGAACAGTAGCTCCTCTTCTGTCCAATACACTGTACTTGCAAAGAACAGTAGCGAGAGTTGTTAGCACTCTGTATGGCAGTAGGAGCACAATAGTGCCTCTTCTTACCAGAAAACAACTCTTGCTCATAGGACAAGAAACTGCATGTAATTCAACTCCATTTAGGACTGGGAACCAAATGCTAGCTCACCTTACAAGAAACACACTCTGCTTTTGAGAAAAGAGCACTCTTCTACTCTATGGTGTTTCCAATGGGGTCTGAACAGTGAGCTTGCTTAGAACAAAAGAATTGTGCTTCCTACACACAGGGGCCATATCTAGTTCAACTCTGCTTAGGAAACTGACAAGAACAGTAGCTCCTCTTCAGTCCAATACACTGTACTTGCTGGAGCAGACGTGAGTGCTATTTGCACTGTTTATGGCAAAGGGAGCACAATAGTGACTTTCCTTACCAGAAAACATCCCTTGCTAGTAGGACCAGAAACTGCATGTGATTCAACTCCATTTTGGACTGAAAAACAAACGCTAGCTCGCCTTACAAGAAACACACTCTGCTTTTGAGAAAAGAGCACTCTTCTATTCTACTGTGTTTCCTATGGGGTCCGAACAGTGAGCTTGCTCAGAACAAAAGAACTGTGCTTTCTACACACACGGGCCACATCTAGTTCAACTCTGCTTAAAAAACTGACAAGAACAGTAGCTCCTCTTCAGTCCAATACAGTGTACTTGCTGGAAACAGACGCGAGTGCTATTTGCCCTGTGTATGGCAATGGGAACAAAATAGTGACTCTTCTTACCAGAAAACAACTCTTGCTTGTAGGACCAGAAACTGCATGTGATTCAACTCCATTTAGGACTTGGAAACAAACGCCCTCTCGCCTTAGAAGAAACACTCTCTGCTTTTGAGAAAAGAGCACTCTTCTACTTTACTGTGTTTCCTATAGGGCCAGAACAGTGAGCTTGCTCAGAACAAAAGAACTGTGCTTCCTACACACACAGGCCATATCTAGTTCAACTCTGCTTAGGAAACTGACAAGAACAGTAGCTCCTCTTCAGTCCAATACACTGTACTTGCTGGGAACAGACGCGAGTGCTATTTGAACTGTGTAGGGCAAAGGGAGCGCAATAGTGACTTTCCTTACCAGAAAACATCCCTTGCTCATAGGACCAAAAACTGCATGTGATTCAACTTCATTTAGGACTGGGAAACAAACGCTAGCTCACCTTAAAAGAAACACACGCTGCTTTTGAGAAAAGAGCACTCTTCTACTCTACTGTGATTCCTATAGGGCAAGAACAATGAGCTTGCTCAGAACAAAAGAACTGTGCTTCCTACACACACGGGCTATATCTAGTTCAACTCTGCGTAGGAAACTGACAAGAACAGTAGCTCCTCTTCAGTCCAATACACTGTACTTGCTGGAAGCAGACGCGAGTGCTATTTGCACTGTGTATGGCAATGGGAGTGCAATAGTGACTCTTCTTACCAGAAAACAACTCTTGCTGGTAGGACCAGAAACTGCATGGGATTCAACTCCATTTAGGACTGGGAAACAAAAGCTAGCTCGCCTTACAAGAAACACACTCTGCTTTTGAGAAAAGAGCAATCTTCTACTCTACTTTGTTTCCTATAGGGCCAAAACAGTGAGCTTGCTCAGAACAAAAGAACTGTGCTTCCTACACACACGGGCCATATCTAGTTCAACTCTGCTTAGGAGACTGACAAGAACAGTAGCTCCTCTTCTGTCCAATACACTGTACTTGCAAAGAACATTTGCGAGAGTTGTTAGCACTGTGTATGGCAATAGAAGCGCAAAAGTGACTCTTCTTACCAGAAAACAACTCTTGCTCATAAAACAAGAAACTGCATGTAATTCAACTCCATTTAGGACTGGGAACAAAATGCTTGCTCACCTTACCAGAAACACACTCTGCTTTTGAGAAAAGAGCACTCTTCTACTCTTCTGTGTTTCCTATAGGACCAGAACAGTGAGCTTGCTCAGAAAAAAAGAACTGTGCTTCCTACACACACGGGCCATATCTCGTTCAACTCTGCTTAGGAAACTAACAAGAACAGTAGCTCCTCTTCAGTCCAATACACTGTACTTGCTGGGAGCAGTCACGAGTGCTATTTGCACTGCGTATGTCAATGGGAGCGAAATAGTGACTCTTCTTGCCAGAAAACAACTCTTACACCTAGGACCAGAAACAGCATGGGACTCAACTCTGTTTCTGACTGGGAAACAAACACTAGCTAGCCTTACAAGAAACACACTCTGCTTTTGAGAAAAGAGCACTCTTCTACTCTACTGTGTTTCCTATGGGGTCTGAAAATTGAGCTTGCTCAGAACAAAAGAACTGTGCTTCACACACACGGGCCATATCTAGTTCAACTCTGCTTAGGAAACTGACAAGAACAGTAGCTCCTCTTCTGTCCAATACACTGTACTTGCTGGGAACAGACTCGAGTGCTATTTGCACTGTGTATGGCAATGGGAGCACAATAGTGACTCTTCTTACCAGAAAACAACTCTTGCTCGTAGGACCAAAAACTGCTTGTGATTCAACTCCATTTTGGACTGGGAAACAAACACTATCTCGCCTTACAAGAAACACACTCTGCTTTTGAGAAAAGAGCACTCTTCTACTCTACTGTGTTTCCTATATTGCCAGAACAGTGAGTTTTCTCAGAACAAAAGAACTGTGCTTCCTACACAAACGGGCTATATCTAGTTCAACTCTGTTTAGGAAACTGACAAGAACATTAGCTCCTCTTCAATCCAATACACTGTACTTGCTGGGAGCAGACCGGAGTGCTATTTGCACTGTGTATGGCAATGGGAGCGCAATAGTGACTCTTCTTACCAGAAAACAACTCTTGCTCGTAGGACCAGAAACTGCATGGGATTCAACTCCATTTAGGGCTGGGAAACAAAAGCTAGCTTGCCTTACAAGAAACACACTCTGCTTTTGAGAAAAGAGCACTCTTCTACTCTACTTTGTTTCCTATAGGGCCAAAACGGTGAGCTTGCTCAGAACAAAAGAACTGTGCTTCCTACACACACGAGCCATATCTAGGTTAACTCTGCTTAGGAAACTGACAAGAACAGTAGATCCTCTTCAGTCCAATACACTGTACATGCTGGGAACAGTCGCCAGTGCTATTTGCCCTGTGTATGACAATGGGAGCGCAATAGTGACTCTTCTTACCAGAAATCAACTCTTGCTCCTAGGATCAGAAACTACATGTGATTCAACTCCATTTAGGACTGGGAAACAAACGCTAGCTCGCCTTACAAGAAATACACTCTGCTTTTGAGAAAAGAGCACTCTTCTACTCTACTGTGTTTCGTATGGTGTCCGATCAGTGAGCTTGCTCAGAACAAAAGAACTGTGCTTCCTACACACACGGGCCATATCTAGTTCAACTCTGCTTAGGAAACTGACAAGAACAGTAGCTCCTCTTCTGTCCAATACACTGTACTTGCAAAGAACAGTAGCGAGAGTTGTTAGCACTCTGTATGGCAGTAGGAGCACAATAGTGCCTCTTCTTACCAGAAAACAACTCTTGCTCATAGGACAAGAAACTGCATGTAATTCAACTCCATTTAGGACTGGGAACCAAATGCTAGCTCACCTTACAAGAAACACACTCTGCTTTTGAGAAAAGAGCACTCTTCTACTCTATGGTGTTTCCAATGGGGTCTGAACAGTGAGCTTGCTTAGAACAAAAGAATTGTGCTTCCTACACACAGGGGCCATATCTAGTTCAACTCTGCTTAGGAAACTGACAAGAACAGTAGCTCCTTTTCAGTCCAATACACTGTACTTGCTGGAGCAGACGTGAGTGCTATTTGCACTGTTTATGGCAAAGGGAGCACAATAGTGACTTTCCTTACCAGAAAACATCCCTTGCTAGTAGGACCAGAAACTGCATGTGATTCAACTCCATTTTGGACTGAAAAACAAACGCTAGCTCGCCTTACAAGAAACACACTCTGCTTTTGAGAAAAGAGCACTCTTCTATTCTACTGTGTTTCCTATGGGGTCCGAACAGTGAGCTTGCTCAGAACAAAAGAACTGTGCTTTCTACACACACGGGCCACATCTAGTTCAACTCTGCTTAAAAAACTGACAAGAACAGTAGCTCCTCTTCAGTCCAATACAGTGTACTTGCTGGAAACAGACGCGAGTGCTATTTGCCCTGTGTATGGCAATGGGAACAAAATAGTGACTCTTCTTACCAGAAAACAACTCTTGCTTGTAGGACCAGAAACTGCATGTGATTCAACTCCATTTAGGACTGGGAAACAAACGCCCTCTCGCCTTAGAAGAAACACTCTCTGCTTTTGAGAAAAGAGCACTCTTCTACTTTACTGTGTTTCCTATAGGGCCAGAACAGTGAGCTTGCTCAGAACAAAAGAACTGTGCTTCCTACACACACAGGCCATATCTAGTTCAACTCTGCTTAGGAAACTGACAAGAACAGTAGCTCCTCTTCAGTCCAATACACTGTACTTGCTGGGAACAGACGCGAGTGCTATTTGAACTGTGTAGGGCAAAGGGAGCGCAATAGTGACTTTCCTTACCAGAAAACATCCCTTGCTCATAGGACCAAAAACTGCATGTGATTCAACTTCATTTAGGACTGGGAAACAAACGCTAGCTCACCTTAAAAGAAACACACGCTGCTTTTGAGAAAAGAGCACTCTTCTACTCTACTGTGATTCCTATAGGGCAAGAACAATGAGCTTGCTCAGAACAAAAGAACTGTGCTTCCTACACACACGGGCTATATCTAGTTCAACTCTGCGTAGGAAACTGACAAGAACAGTAGCTCCTCTTCAGTCCAATACACTGTACTTGCTGGAAGCAGACGCGAGTGCTATTTGCACTGTGTATGGCAATGGGAGTGCAATAGTGACTCTTCTTACCAGAAAACAACTCTTGCTGGTAGGACCAGAAACTGCATGGGATTCAACTCCATTTAGGACTGGGAAACAAAAGCTAGCTCGCCTTACAAGAAACACACTCTGCTTTTGAGAAAAGAGCAATCTTCTACTCTACTTTGTTTCCTATAGGGCCAAAACAGTGAGCTTGCTCAGAACAAAAGAACTGTGCTTCCTACACACACGGGCCATATCTAGTTCAACTCTGCTTAGGAGACTGACAAGAACAGTAGCTCCTCTTCTGTCCAATACACTGTACTTGCAAAGAACATTTGCGAGAGTTGTTAGCACTGTGTATGGCAATAGAAGCGCAAAAGTGACTCTTCTTACCAGAAAACAACTCTTGCTCATAAAACAAGAAACTGCATGTAATTCAACTCCATTTAGGACTGGGAACAAAATGCTTGCTCACCTTACCAGAAACACACTCTGCTTTTGAGAAAAGAGCACTCTTCTACTCTTCTGTGTTTCCTATAGGACCAGAACAGTGAGCTTGCTCAGAACAAAAGAACTGTGCTTCCTACACACACGGGCCATATCTCGTTCAACTCTGCTTAGGAAACTAACAAGAACAGTAGCTCCTCTTCAGTCCAATACACTGTACTTGCTGGGAGCAGTCACGAGTGCTATTTGCACTGCGTATGTCAATGGGAGCGAAATAGTGACTCTTCTTGCCAGAAAACAACTCTTACACCTAGGACCAGAAACAGCATGGGACTCAACTCTGTTTCTGACTGGGAAACAAACACTAGCTAGCCTTACAAGAAACACACTCTGCTTTTGAGAAAAGAGCACTCTTCTACTCTACTGTGTTTCCTATGGGGTCTGAAAATTGAGCTTGCTCAGAACAAAAGAACTGTGCTTCACACACACGGGCCATATCTAGTTCAACTCTGCTTAGGAAACTGACAAGAACAGTAGCTCCTCTTCTGTCCAATACACTGTACTTGCTGGGAACAGACTCGAGTGCTATTTGCACTGTGTATGGCAATGGGAGCGCAATAGTGACTCTTCTTACCAGAAAACAACTCTTGCTCGTAGGACCAAAAACTGCTTGTGATTCAACTCCATTTTGGACTGGGAAACAAACACTATCTCGCCTTACAAGAAACACACTCTGCTTTTGAGAAAAGAGCACTCTTCTACTCTACTGTGTTTCCTATATTGCCAGAACAGTGAGTTTTCTCAGAACAAAAGAACTGTGCTTCCTACACAAACGAGCTATATCTAGTTCAACTCTGTTTAGGAAACTGACAAGAACATTAGCTCCTCTTCAATCCAATACACTGTACTTGCTGGGAGCAGACCGGAGTGCTATTTGCACTGTGTATGGCAATGGGAGCGCAATAGTGACTCTTCTTACCAGAAAACAACTCTTGCTCGTAGGACCAGAAACTGCATGGGATTCAACTCCATTTAGGGCTGGGAAACAAAAGCTAGCTTGCCTTACAAGAAACACACTCTGCTTTTGAGAAAAGAGCACTCTTCTACTCTACTTTGTTTCCTATAGGGCCAAAACGGTGAGCTTGCTCAGAACAAAAGAACTGTGCTTCCTACACACACGAGCCATATCTAGGTTAACTCTGCTTAGGAAACTGACAAGAACAGTAGATCCTCTTCAGTCCAATACACTGTACATGCTGGGAACAGTCGCCAGTGCTATTTGCCCTGTGTATGACAATGGGAGCGCAATAGTGACTCTTCTTACCAGAAATCAACTCTTGCTCCTAGGATCAGAAACTACATGTGATTCAACTCCATTTAGGACTGGGAAACAAGCACTAGCTCGCCTTACAAGAAATACACTCTGCTTTTGAGAAAAGAGCACTCTTCTACTCTACTGTGTTTCGTATGGTGTCCGATCAGTGAGCTTGCTCAGAACAAAAGAACTGTGCTTCCTACACACACGGGCCATATCTAGTTCAACTCTGCTTAGGAAACTGACAAGAACAGTAGCTCCTCTTCTGTCCAATACACTGTACTTGCAAAGAACAGTAGCGAGAGTTGTTAGCACTCTGTATGGCAGTAGGAGCACAATAGTGACTCTTCTTACCAGAAAACAACTCTTGCTCATAGGACAAGAAACTGCATGTAATTCAACTCCATTTAGGACTGGGAACCAAATGCTAGCTCACCTTACAAGAAACACACTCTGCTTTTGAGAAAAGAGCACTCTTCTACTCTATGGTGTTTCCAATGGGGTCTGAACAGTGAGCTTGCTTAGAACAAAAGAATTGTGCTTCCTACACACAGGGGCCATATCTAGTTCAACTCTGCTTAGGAAACTGACAAGAACAGTAGCTCCTCTTCAGTCCAATACACTGTACTTGCTGGAGCAGACGTGAGTGCTATTTGCACTGTTTATGGCAAAGGGAGCACAATAGTGACTTTCCTTACCAGAAAACATCCCTTGCTAGTAGGACCAGAAACTGCATGTGATTCAACTCCATTTTGGACTGAAAAACAAACGCTAGCTCGCCTTACAAGAAACACACTCTGCTTTTGAGAAAAGAGCACTCTTCTATTCCACTCTGTTTCCTATGGGGTCCGAACAGTGAGCTTGCTCAGAACAAAAGAACTGTGCTTTCTACACACACGGGCCACATCTAGTTCAACTCTGCTTAAAAAACTGACAAGAACAGTAGCTCCTCTTCAGTCCAATACAGTGTACTTGCTGGAAACAGACGCGAGTGCTATTTGCCCTGTGTATGGCAATGGGAACAAAATAGTGACTCTTCTTACCAGAAAACAACTCTTGCTTGTAGGACCAGAAACTGCATGTGATTCAACTCCATTTAGGACTGGGAAACAAACGCCCTCTCGCCTTAGAAGAAACACTCTCTGCTTTTGAGAAAAGAGCACTCTTCTACTTTACTGTGTTTCCTATAGGGCCAGAACAGTGAGCTTGCTCAGAACAAAAGAACTGTGCTTCCTACACACACAGGCCATATCTAGTTCAACTCTGCTTAGGAAACTGACAAGAACAGTAGCTCCTCTTCAGTCCAATACACTGTACTTGCTGGGAACAGACGCGAGTGCTATTTGAACTGTGTAGGGCAAAGGGAGCGCAATAGTGACTTTCCTTACCAGAAAACATCCCTTGCTCATAGGACCAAAAACTGCATGTGATTCAACTTCATTTAGGACTGGGAAACAAACGCTAGCTCACCTTAAAAGAAACACACGCTGCTTTTGAGAAAAGAGCACACTTCTACTCTACTGTGTTTCCTATAGGGCAAGAACAATGAGCTTGCTCAGAACAAAAGAACTGTGCTTCCTACACACACGGGCTATATCTAGTTCAACTCTGCGTAGGAAACTGACAAGAACAGTAGCTCCTCTTCAGTCCAATACACTGTACTTGCTGGAAGCAGACGCGAGTGCTATTTGCACTGTGTATGGCAATGGGAGTGCAATAGTGACTCTTCTTACCAGAAAACAACTCTTGCTGGTAGGACCAGAAACTGCATGGGATTCAACTCCATTTAGGACTGGGAAACAAAAGCTAGCTCGCCTTACAAGAAACACACTCTGCTTTTGAGAAAAGAGCAATCTTCTACTCTACTTTGTTTCCTATAGGGCCAAAACAGTGAGCTTGCTCAGAACAAAAGAACTGTGCTTCCTACACACACGGGCCATATCTAGTTCAACTCTGCTTAGGAGACTGACAAGAACAGTAGCTCCTCTTCTGTCCAATACACTGTACTTGCAAAGAACATTTGCGAGAGTTGTTAGCACTGTGTATGGCAATAGAAGCGCAAAAGTGACTCTTCTTACCAGAAAACAACTCTTGCTCATAAAACAAGAAACTGCATGTAATTCAACTCCATTTAGGACTGGGAACAAAATGCTTGCTCACCTTACCAGAAACACACTCTGCTTTTGAGAAAAGAGCACTCTTCTACTCTTCTGTGTTTCCTATAGGACCACAACAGTGAGCTTGCTCAGAACAAAAGAACTGTGCTTCCTACACACACGGGCCATATCTCGTTCAACTCTGCTTAGGAAACTGAAAAGAACAGTAGCTCCTCTTCAGTCCAATACACTGTACTTGCTGGGAGCAGTCACGAGTGCTATTTGCACTGCGTATGTCAATGGGAGCGAAATAGTGACTCTTCTTGCCAGAAAACAACTCTTACACCTAGGACCAGAAACAGCATGGGACTCAACTCTGTTTCTGACTGGGAAACAAACACTAGCTAGCCTTACAAGAAACACACTCTGCTTTTGAGAAAAGAGCACTCTTCTACTCTACTGTGTTTCCTATGGGGTCTGAAAATTGAGCTTGCTCAGAACAAAAGAACTGTGCTTCCTACACACACGGGCCATATCTAGTTCAACTCTGCTTAGGAAACTGACAAGAACAGTAGCTCCTCTTCTGTCCAATACACTGTACTTGCTGGGAACAGACTCGAGTGCTATTTGCACTGTGTATGGCAATGGGAGCGCAATAGTGACTCTTCTTACCAGAAAACAACTCTTGCTCATAGGACCAAAAACTGCTTGTGATTCAACTCCATTTTGGACTGGGAAACAAACACTATCTCGCCTTACAAGAAACACACTCTGCTTTTGAGAAAAGAGCACTCTTCTACTCTACTGTGTTTCCTATATTGCCAGAACAGTGAGTTTTCTCAGAACAAAAGAACTGTGCTTCCTACACAAACGGGCTATATCTAGTTCAACTCTGTTTAGGAAACTGACAAGAACATTAGCTCCTCTTCAATCCAATACACTGTACTTGCTGGGAGCAGACCGGAGTGCTATTTGCACTGTGTATGGCAATGGGAGCGCAATAGTGACTCTTCTTACCAGAAAACAACTCTTGCTCGTAGGACCAGAAACTGCATGGGATTCAACTCCATTTAGGGCTGGGAAACAAAAGCTAGCTTGCCTTACAAGAAACACACTCTGCTTTTGAGAAAAGAGCACTCTTCTACTCTACTTTGTTTCCTATAGGGCCAAAACGGTGAGCTTGCTCAGAACAAAAGAACTGTGCTTCCTACACACACGAGCCATATCTAGGTTAACTCTGCTTAGGAAACTGACAAGAACAGTAGATCCTCTTCAGTCCAATACACTGTACATGCTGGGAACAGTCGCCAGTGCTATTTGCCCTGTGTATGACAATGGGAGCGCAATAGTGACTCTTCTTACCAGAAAACAACTCTTGCTCCTAGGATCAGAAACTACATGTGATTCAACTCCATTTAGGACTGGGAAACAAACGCTAGCACGCCTTACAAGAAATACACTCTGCTTTTGAGAAAAGAGCACTCTTCTACTCTACTGTGTTTCGTATGGTGTCCGATCAGTGAGCTTGCTCAGAACAAAAGAACTGTGCTTCCTACACACACGGGCCATATCTAGTTCAACTCTGCTTAGGAAACTGACAAGAACAGTAGCTCCTCTTCTGTCCAATACACTGTACTTGCAAAGAACAGTAGCGAGAGTTGTTAGCACTCTGTATGGCAGTAGGAGCACAATAGTGACTCTTCTTACCAGAAAACAACTCTTGCTCATAGGACAAGAAACTGCATGTAATTCAACTCCATTTAGGACTGGGAACCAAATGCTAGCTCACCTTACAAGAAACACACTCTGCTTTTGAGAAAAGAGCACTCTTCTACTCTACGGTGTTTCCAATGGGGTCTGAACAGTGAGCTTGCTTAGAACAAAAGAATTGTGCTTCCTACACACAGGGGCCATATCTATTTCAACTCTGCTTAGGAAACTGACAAGAACAGTAGCTCCTCTTCAGTCCAAAACACTGTACTTGCTGGAGCAGACGTGAGTGCTATTTGCACTGTTTATGGCAAAGGGAGCACAATAGTGACTTTCCTTACCAGAAAACATCCCTTGCTAGTAGGACCAGAAACTGCATGTGATTCAACTCCATTTTGGACTGAAAAACAAACGCTAGCTCGCCTTACAAGAAACACACTCTGCTTTTGAGAAAAGAGCACTCTTCTATTCTACTGTGTTTCCTATGGGGTCCGAACAGTGAGCTTGCTCAGAACAAAAGAACTGTGCTTTCTACACACACGGGCCACATCTAGTTCAACTCTGCTTAAAAAACTGACAAGAACAGTAGCTCCTCTTCAGTCCAATACAGTGTACTTGCTGGAAACAGACGCGAGTGCTATTTGCCCTGTGTATGGCAATGGGAACAAAATAGTGACTCTTCTTACCAGAAAACAACTCTTGCTTGTAGGACCAGAAACTGCATGTGATTCAACTCCATTTAGGACTGGAAAACAAACGCCCTCTCGCCTTAGAAGAAACACTCTCTGCTTTTGAGAAAAGAGCACTCTTCTACTTTACTGTGTTTCCTATAGGGCCAGAACAGTGAGCTTGCTCAGAACAAAAGAACTGTGCTTCCTACACACACGGGCCATATCTCGTTCAACTCTGCTTAGGAAACTGACAAGAACAGTAGCTCCTCTTCAGTCCAATACACTGTACTTGCTGGGAGCAGTCACGAGTCCTATTTGCACTGCGTATGTCAATGGGAGCGAAATAGTGACTCTTCTTGCCAGAAAACAACTCTTACACCTAGGACCAGAAACAGCATGGGACTCAACTCTGTTTCTGACTGGGAAACAAACACTAGCTAGCCTTACAAGAAACACACTCTGCTTTTGAGAAAAGAGCACTCTTCTTCTCTACTGTGTTTACTATGGGGTCTGAAAATTGAGCTTGCTCAGAACAAAAGAACTGTGCTTCACACACACGGGACATATCTAGTTCAACTCTGCTTAGGAAACTGACAAGAACAGTAGCTCCTCTTCTGTCCAATACACTGTACTTGCTGGGAACAGACTCGAGTGCTATTTGCACTGTGTATGGCAATGGGAGCGCAATAGTGACTCTTCTTACCAGAAAACAACTCTTGCTCGTAGGACCAAAAACTGCTTGTGATTCAACTCCATTTTGGACTGGGAAACAAACACTATCTCGCCTTACAAGAAACACACTCTGGTTTTGAGAAAAGACAACTCTTCTACTCTACTGTGTTTCCTATATTGCCAGAACAGTGAGTTTTCTCAGAACAAAAGAACTGTGCTTCCTACACAAACGGGCTATATCTAGTTCAACTCTGTTTAGGAAACTGACAAGAACATTAGCTCCTCTTCAATCCAATACACTGTACTTGCTGGGAGCAGACCGGAGTGCTATTTGCACTGTGTATGGCAATGGGAGCGCAATAGTGACTCTTCTTACCAGAAAACAACTCTTGCTCGTAGGACCAGAAACTGCATGGGATTCAACTCCATTTAGGGCTGGGAAACAAAAGCTAGCTTGCCTTACAAGAAACACACTCTGCTTTTGAGAAAAGAGCACTCTTCTACTCTACTTTGTTTCCTATAGGGCCAAAACGGTGAGCTTGCTCAGAACAAAAGAACTGTGCTTCCTACACACACGAGCCATATCTAGGTTAACTCTGCTTAGGAAACTGACAAGAACAGTAGATCCTCTTCAGTCCAATACACTGTACATGCTGGGAACAGACGCCAGTGCTATTTGCCCTGTGTATGACAATGGGAGCGCAATAGTGACTCTTCTTACCAGAAAACAACTCTTGCTCCTAGGATCAGAAACTACATGTGATTCAACTCCATTTAGGACGGGGAAACAAACGCTAGCTCGCCTTACAAGAAACACACTCTGCTTTTGAGAAAAGAGCACTCTTCTACTCTACTGTGTTTCGTATGGTGTCTGATCAGTGAGCTTGCAAAGAACAAAAGAACTGTGCTTCCTACACACACGGGCCATATCTAGTTCAACTCTGCTTAAGAAACTGACAAGAACATTAGCTCCTCTTCTGTCCAACACACTGTACTTGCAAAGAACAGTAGCGAGAGTTGTTAGCACTGTGTATGGCAGTAGGAGCGCAATAGTGACTCTTCTTAGCAGAAAACGACTCTTGCTCATAGGACAAGAAACTGCATGTAATTCAACTCCATTTAGGACTGGGAACTAAATGCTAGCTCACCTTACAAGAAACACACTCTGCTTTTGAGAAAAGAGCACTCTTCTACTCCTCTGTGTTTCTTATAGGACCAGAACAGTGAGCTTCCTCAGAACAAAAGAACTGTGCTTCCTAAACACACGGGCCATATCTCGTTCAACTCTGCTTAGGAAACTGACAAGAACAGTAGCTCCTCTTCAGTCCAATACACTGTACTTGCTGGGAACAGACGCGAGTGCTATTTGCACTGTTTATGGCAAAGGGAGCACAATAGTGACTTTCCTTACCAGACAACATCCCTTGCTTGTAGAACCAAAAACTGCATGTGATTCAACTCCATTTAGGACTGGGAAACAAACGCTAGTTCACCTTACAAGAAAAAAACTCTGCTTTTGAGAAAAGAGCACTCTTCTACTCTACTGTGTTTTCTGTAGGGCCAGAACAGTGAGCTTGCTCAGAACAAAAGAACTGTGCTTCCTACACACAAGGGCTATATCTAGTTCAACTCTGCTTAGGAAACTGACAAGAACAGTAGATCCTCTTCAGTCCAATACACTGTACATGCTGGGAACAGACGCCAGTGCTATTTGCCCTGTGTATGACAATGGGAGCGCAATAGTTACTCTTCTTACCAGAAAACAACTCTTGCTCCTAGGATCAGAAACTACATGTGATTCAACTCCATTTAGGACTGGGAAACAAACACTAGCTAGCCTTACAAGAAACACACTCTGCTTTTGAGAAAAGAGCACACTTCTATTCTACTGTGTTTACTATGGGGTCCGAAAATTGAGCTTGCTCAGAACAAAAGAACTGTGCTTCACACACACGGGCCATATGTAGTTCAACTCTGCTTAGGAAACTGACAAGAACAGTAGCTCCTCTTCTGTCCAATACACTGTACTTGCTGGGAACATACGCGAGTGCTATTTGCACTGAGTATGGTAATGGTAGTACAATAGTGACTCTTTTTACCAGAAAACAACTCTTGCTCGTAGGACCAGAAACTGCATGTGATTCAACTCCATTTAGGACTGGGAAACAAACATTAGCTCGCCTTACAAGAAACAAACTCTGCTTCTGAGAAAAGAGCACTCTTCTACTCTACTGTGTTTCCTATAGGGCCAGAACAGTGAGCTTGCTCAGAACAAAAGAACTGTGCTTCCTACACACACAGGCCATATCTAGTTCAACTTTGCTTAGGAAACTGACAAGAACAGTAGATCCTCTTCAGTCCAATAAACTGTACATCTTGGGAACAGACGCGAGTCCTATTTGTCCTGTGTATGGCAATGGGAACACAATAGTGACTCTTCTTACTAGAAAACAACTCTTGCTTGTAGGACCAGAAACTGCATGTGATTCAACTCCATTTAGGACTGGGAAACAAAAGCTAGCTCGCCTTACAAGAAACACACTCTGCTTTTGAGAAAAGAGCACTCTTCTACTCTACTGTGTTTCCTATAGGACCAAAACAGTGAGCTTGCTCAGAACAAAAGAACTGTGCTTCCTACACACACGAGCCATATCTAGTTCAACTCTGCTTAGGAAACTGACAAGAGCAGTAGATCCTCTTCAGTCCAATACACTGTACATGCTGGGAACAGACGCCAGTGCTATTTGCCCTGTGTATGACAATGGGAGCACAATAGTGACCCTTCTTACCAGAAAACAACTCTTGCTCCTAGGATCAGAAACTGCATGTGATTCAACTCCATTTAGGACTGGGAAACAAACGCTAGCTCGCCTTACAAGAAACACACTCCGCTTTAGAGAAAAGAGCACTCTTCTACTCTACTGTGTTTCCTATGGGTTCCGAACAGTGAGCTTGCTCAGAACAAAAGAACTGTGCTTCCTACACACACGGGCCATATCTAGTTCAACTCTGCTTAGGAAACTGACAAGAACAGTAGCTCCTCTTCTGTCCAATACACTGTACTTGCAAAGAACAGTAGCAAGTGTTGTTTGCACTGTGTACGGCAGTAGGAGCGCAATAGTGACTCTTCTTACCAGAAAACAACTCTTGCTCATAGGACAAGAACCTCCATGTAATTCAACTC
Organism: Peromyscus eremicus; assembly: GCF_949786415.1. Taxonomy (NCBI): domain Eukaryota; kingdom Metazoa; phylum Chordata; class Mammalia; order Rodentia; family Cricetidae; genus Peromyscus; species Peromyscus eremicus. The sequence continues at coordinate 38,726 of NW_026736224.1, read as the reverse complement.
CATTTAGGACTGGGAAACAAATGCTAGCTCACCTTACAAGAAACACAATCTGCTTTTGAGAAATGAGCACTCTTCTACTCTACTGTGTTTCCTATAGAGCCAGAACAGTGAGCTTGCTCAGAACAAAAGAACTGTGCTTCCTACACACACGGGCTATATCTAGTTCAACTCTGCTTAGGAAACTGACAAGAGCAGTAGCTCCTCTTCAGTCCAATACACTGTACTTGCTGGGAGCAGACGCGAGTGCTATTTGCCCTGTGTATGACAATGGGAGCGCAATAGTGACTCTTCTTACCAAAAAAAAAAAAAACTCTTGCTTGTAGGACCAGAAACTGCATGTGATTCAACTCCATTTAGGACTGGGAAACAAACACTAGCTCGCTTTACAAGAAACACACTCTGCTTTTGAGAAAAGAGCACTCTTCTATTCCACTGTGTTTCCTATGGGGTCCGAACAGTAAGCTTGCTCAGAACAAAAGAACTGTGCTTCCTACAGACACGGGCCATATCTAGTTCAACTCTGCTTAGGAAACTGACAAGAACAGTAGCTCCTCTTCAGTCCAATACACTGTACTTGCTGGGAACAGACATGAGTGCTATTTGCACTGTTTATCACAAAGGGAGCACAATAGTGACTTTCCTTACCAGAATACATCTCTTGCTCGTAGGACCAGAAACTGCATGTGATTCAACTCCATTTTGGACTGGGAAACAAACGCTAGCTCGTTTACTAGAAACACACTCTGCTTTTGAGAAAAGAGCACTCTTCTATTCTACTGTGTTTCGTATGGGGTCCGAACAGTAAGCTTGCTCAGAACAAGAGAACTGTGCTTCCTACACACACGGGCCATATCTAGTTCAACTCCGCTTAGAAAACTGACAAGAACAGTAGCTCCTCTTCTGTCCAATACACTGTACTTGCAAAGAACAGTAGCAAGTGTTGTTTGCTCTGTGTACGGCAGTAGGAGCGCAATAGTGACTCTTCTTACCAGAAAACAACTCTTGCTCATAGGACAAGAACCTCCATGTAATTCAACTCCATTTAGGACTGGGAAACAAATGCTAGCTCACCTTACAAGAAACACAATCTGCTTTTGAGAAATGAGCACTCTTCTACTCTACTGTGTTTTCTATAGAGCCAGAACAGTGAGCTTGCTCAGAACAAAAGAACTGTGCTTCCTACACACACGGGCTATATCTAGTTCAACTCTGCTTAGGAAACTGACAAGAGCAGTAGCTCCTCTTCAGTCCAATACACTGTACTTGCTGGGAGCAGACGCGAGTGCTATTTGCACTGTTTATCACAAAGGGAGCACAATAGTGACTGTCCTTACCAGAATACATCCCTTGCTCGTAGGACCAGAAACTGCATGTGATTCAACTCCATTTTGGACTGGGAAACAAACGCTAGCTCGCCTTACAAGAAACACAATCTGCTTTTGAGAAAAGAGCACTCTTCTATTCTACTGTGTTTCCTATGGGGTCCGAGCAGTGAGCTTGCTCAGAACAAAAGAACTGTGCTTCCTACACTCCCGGGCCATATCTAGTTCAACTCTGCTTAGGAAACTGACAAGAACAGTAGATCATCTTCAGTCCAATACACTGTACATGCTGGGAACAGACGCGAGTGCTATTTGCCCTGTGTATGACAATGGGAGCGCAATAGTGACTCTTCTTACCAAAAAACAACTCTTGCTTGTAGGACCAGAAACTGCATGTGATTCAACTCCATTTAGGACTGGGAAACAAACGCTAGCTCGCTTTACAATAAACACACTCTGCTTTTGAGAAAAGAGCACTCTTCTATTCCACTGTGTTTCCTATGGGGTCCGAACAGTAAGCTTGCTCAGAACAAAAGAACTGTGCTTCCTACAGACACGGGCCATATCTAGTTCAACTCTGCTTAGGAAACTGACAAGAACAGTAGCTCCTCTTCAGTCCAATACACTGTACTTGCTGGGAACAGACATGAGTGCTATTTGCACTGTTTATCACAAAGGGAGCACAATAGTGACTTTCCTTACCAGAATACATCTCTTGCTCATAGGACCAGAAACTGCATGTGATTCAACTCCATTTTGGACTGGGAAACAAACGCTAGCTCGTTTACTAGAAACACACTCTGCTTTTGAGAAAAGAGCACTCTTCTATTCTACTGTGTTTCGTAAGGGGTCCGAACAGTAAGCTTGCTCAGAACAAGAGAACTGTGCTTCCTACACACACGGGCCATATCTAGTTCAACTCCGCTTAGAAAACTGACAAGAACAGTAGCTCCTCTTCTGTCCAATACACTGTACTTGCAAAGAACAGTAGCAAGTGTTGTTTGCTCTGTGTACGGCAGTAGGAGCGCAATAGTGACTCTTCTTACCAGAAAAAAACTCTTGCTCGTAGGACCACAAACTGCATGTGATTCAACTCCATTTTGGACTGGGAAACAAACGCTAGCTCGCCTTACAAGAAACACACTCTGCTTTTGAGAAAAGAGCACTCTTCTATTCTACTGTGTTTCCTATGGGGTCCGAACAGTGAGCTTGCTCAGAACAAAAGAACTGTGCTTCCTACACTCCCGGGCCATATCTAGTTAAACTCTGCTTAGAAAACTGACAAGAACAGTAGATTATCTTCAGTCCAATACACTGTACATGCTGGGAACAGACATGAGTGCTATTTGCCCTGTGTATGACAATGGGAGCGCAATAGTGACTCTTCTTACCAAAAAAAAAAAACTCTTGCTTGTAGGACCAGAAACTGCATGTGATTCAACTCCATTTAGGACTGGGAAACAAACACTAGCTCGCTTTACAAGAAACACACTCTGCTTTTGAGAAAAGAGCACTCTTCTATTCCACTGTGTTTCCTATGGGGTCCGAACAGTAAGCTTGCTCAGAACAAAAGAACTGTGCTTCCTACAGACACGGGCCATATCTAGTTCAACTCTGCTTAGGAAACTGACAAGAACAGTAGATCCTCTTCAGTCCAATACACTGTACATGCTGGGAACAGTCGCCAGTGCTATTTGCCCTGTGTATGACAATGGGAGCGCAATAGTGACTCTTCTTACCAGAAAACAACTCTTGCTCCTAGGATCAGAAACTACATGTGATTCAACTCCATTTAGGACTGGGAAACAAACGCTAGCTCACCTTAAAAGAAACACATGCTGCTTTTGAGAAAAGAGCACTCTTCTACTCTACTGTGTTTCCTATAGGGCAAGAACAGTGAGCTTGCTCAGAACAAAAGAACTGTGCTTCCTACACACACGGGCTATATCTAGTTCAACTCTGTGTAGGAAACTGACAAGAACAGTAGCTCCTCTTCAGTCCAATACACTGTACTTGCTGGGAGCAGACGCGAGTGCTATTTGCACTGTGTATGGCAATGGGAGTGCAATAGTGACTCTTCTTACCAGAAAACAACTCTTGCTGGTAGGACCAGAAACTGCATGGGATTCAACTCCATTTAGGACTGGGAAACAAAAGCTAGCTCGCCTTACAAGAAACTCACTCTGCTTTTGAGAAAAGAGCAATCTTCTACTCTACTTTGTTTCCTATAGGGCCAAAACAGTGAGCTTGCTCAGAACAAAAGAACTGTGCTTCCTACACACACGGGCCATATCTAGTTCAACTCTGCTTAGGAGACTGACAAGAACAGTAGCTCCTCTTCTGTCCAATACACTGTACTTGCAAAGAACATTTGCGAGAGTTGTTAGCACTGTGTATGGCAATAGAAGCGCAAAAGTGACTCTTCTTACCAGAAAACAACTCTTGCTCATAAAACAAGAAAATGCATGTAATTCAACTCCATTTAGGACTGGGAACAAAATGCTTGGTCACCTTACCAGAAACACACTCTGCTTTTGAGAAAAGAGCACTCTTCTACTCTTCTGTGTTTCCTATAGGACCACAACAGTGAGCTTGCTCAGAACAAAAGAACTGTGCTTCCTACACACACGGGCCATATCTAGTTCAACTCTGCTTAGGAAACTGACAAGAACAGTAGCTCCTCTTCTGTCCAATACACTGTACTTGATGGGAACAGACTCGAGTGCTATTTGCACTGTGTATGGCAATGGGAGCGCAATAGTGACTCTTCTTACCAGAAAACAACTCTTGCTCGTAGGACCAAAAACTGCTTGTGATTCAACTCCATTTTTGACTGGGAAACAAACACTATCTTGCCTTACAAGAAACACACTCTGGTTTTGAGAAAAGACAACTCTTCTACTCTACTGTGTTTCCTATATTGCCAGAACAGTGAGTTTTCTCAGAACAAAAGAACTGTGCTTCCTACACAAACGGGCTATATCTAGTTCAACTCTGTTTAGGAAACTGACAAGAACACTAGCTCCTCTTCAATCCAATACACTGTACTTGCTGGGAGCAGACCCGAGTGCTATTTGCACTGTGTATGGCAATGGGAGCGCAATAGTGACTCTTCTTACCAGAAAACAACTCTTGCTCGTAGGACCAAAAACTGCATGGGATTCAACTCCATTTAGGGCTGGGAAACAAAACCTAGCTTGCCTTACAAGAAACACACTCTGCTTTTGAGAAAAGAGCACTCTTCTACTCTACTTTTTTTCCTATAGGGCCAAAACGGTGATCTTGCTCAGAACAAAAGAACAGTGCTTCCTACACACACGAGCCATATCTAGGTTAACTCTGCTCAGGAAACTGACAAGTACAGTAGATCCTCTTCAGTCCAATACACTGTACATGCTGGGAACAGTCGCCAGTGCTATTTGCCCTGTGTATGACAATGGGAGCGCAAAAGTGACTCTTCTTACCAGAAAACAACTCTTGCTCCTAGGATCAGAAACTACATGTGATTCAACTCCATTTAGGACTGGGAAACAAACGCTAGCTCGCCTTACAAGAAATACACTCTGCTTTTCAGAAAAGAGCACTCTTCTACTCTACTGTGTTTCGTATGGTGTCCGATCAGTGAGCTTGCTCAGAACAAAAGAACTGTGCTTCCTACACACACGGGCCATATCTAGTTCAACTCTGCTTAGGAAACTGACAAGAACAGTAGCTCCTCTTCTGTCCAATACACTGTACTTGCAAAGAACAGTAGCGAGAGTTGTTAGCACTCTGTATGGCAGTAGGAGCACAATAGTGACTCTTCTTACCAGAAAACAACTCTTGCTCATAGGACAAGAAACTGCATGTAATTCAACTCCATTTAGGACTGGGAACCAAATGCTAGCTCACCTTACAAGAAACACACTCTGCTTTTGAGAAAAGAGCACTCTTCTACTCTACGGTGTTTCCAATGGGGTCTGAACAGTGAGCTTGCTTAGAACAAAAGAATTGTGCTTCCTACACACAGGGGCCATATCTAGTTCAACTGTGCTTAGGAAACTGACAAGAACAGTAGCTCCTCTTCAGTCCAATACACTGTACTTGCTGGAGCAGACGTGAGTGCTATTTGCACTGTTTATGGCAAAGGGAGCACAATAGTGACTTTCCTTACCAGAAAACATCCCTTGCTAGTAGGACCAGAAACTGCATGTGATTCAACTCCATTTTGGACTGAAAAACAAACGCTAGCTCGCCTTACAAGAAACACACTCTGCTTTTGAGAAAAGAGCACTCTTCTATTCTACTGTGTTTCCTATGGGGTCCGAACAGTGAGCTTGCTCAGAACAAAAGAACTGTGCTTTCTACACACACGGGCCACATTTAGTTCAACTCTGCTTAAAAAACTGACAAGAACAGTAGCTCCTCTTCAGTCCAATACAGTGTACTTGCTGGAAACAGACGCGAGTGCTATTTGCCCTGTGTATGGCAATGGGAACAAAATAGTGACTCTTCTTACCAGAAAACAACTCTTGCTTGTAGGACCAGAAACTGCATGTGATTCAACTCCATTTAGGACTGGGAAACAAACGCCCTCTCGCCTTAGAAGAAACACTCTCTGCTTTTGAGAAAAGAGCACTCTTCTACTTTACTGTGTTTCCTATAGGGCCAGAACAGTGAGCTTGCTCAGAACAAAAGAACTGTGCTTCCTACACACACAGGCCATATCTAGTTCAACTCTGCTTAGGAAACTGACAAGAACAGTAGCTCCTCTTCAGTCCAATACACTGTACTTGCTGGGAACAGACGCGAGTGCTATTTGAACTGTGTAGGGCAAAGGGAGCGCAATAGTGACTTTCCTTACCAGAAAACATCCCTTGCTCATAGGACCAAAAACTGCATGTGATTCAACTTCATTTAGGACTGGGAAACAAACGCTAGCTCACCTTAAAAGAAACACACGCTGCTTTTGAGAAAAGAGCACTCTTCTACTCTACTGTGTTTCCTATAGGGCAAGAACAGTGAGCTTGCTCAGAACAAAAGAACTGTGCTTCCTACACACACGGGCTGTATCTAGTTCAACTCTGCTTAGGAAACTGACAAGAACAGTAGCTCCTCTTCAGTCCAATACACTGTACTTGCTGGGAGCAGACGCGAGTGCAATTTGCACTGTGTATGGCAATGGGAGCGCAATAGTGACTCTTCTTACCATAAAACAACTCTTTCTCGTAGGACCAGAAACTGCATGGGATTCAACTCCTTTTCTGACTGGGAAACAAACACTAGCTAGCCTTACAAGAAACACAATCTGCTTTTGAGAAAAGAGCACTCCTCTACTCTACTGTGTTTCCTATGGGGTCTGAAAAGTGAGGTTGCTCAGAACAAAAGAACTGTGCTTCCTACAGACACGGGCTATATCTAGTTCAACTCTGCTTAGGAAACTGACAAGAACAGTAGCTCCTCTTCAGTCCAATACACTGTACTTGCTGGGAACAGACATGAGTGCTATTTGCACTGTTTATCACAAAGGGAGCACAATAGTGACTTTCCTTACCAGAATACATCTCTTGCTCGTAGGACCAGAAACTGCATGTGATTCAACTCCATTTTGGACTGGGAAACAAACGCTAGCTCGTTTACTAGAAACACACTCTGCTTTTGAGAAAAGAGCACTCTTCTATTCTACTGTGTTTCGTATGGGGTCCGAACAGTAAGCTTGCTCAGAACAAGAGAACTGTGCTTCCTACACACACGGGCCATATCTAGTTCAACTCCGCTTAGAAAACTGACAAGAACAGTAGCTCCTCTTCTGTCCAATACACTGTACTTGCAAAGAACAGTAGCAAGTGTTGTTTGCTCTGTGTACGGCAGTAGGAGCGCAATAGTGACTCTTCTTACCAGAAAACAACTCTTGCTCATAGGACAAGAACCTCCATGTAATTCAACTCCATTTAGGACTGGGAAACAAATGCTAGCTCACCTTACAAGAAACACAATCTGCTTTTGAGAAATGAGCACTCTTCTACTCTACTGTGTTTCCTATAGAGCCAGAACAGTGAGCTTGCTCAGAACAAAAGAACTGTGCTTCCTACACACACGGCTATATCTAGTTCAACTCTGCTTAGGAAACTGACAAGAGCAGTAGCTCCTCTTCAGTCCAATACACTGTACTTGCTGGGAGCAGACGCGAGTGCTATTTGCACTGTTTATCACAAAGGGAGCACAATAGTGACTGTCCTTACCAGAATACATCCCTTGCTCGTAGGACCAGAAACTGGATGTGATTCAACTCCATTTTGGACTGGGAAACAAACGCTAGCTCGCCTTACAAGAAACACACTCTGCTTTTGAGAAAAGAGCACTCTTCTATTCTACTGTGTTTCCTATGGGGTCCGAACAGTGAGCTTGCTCAGAACAAAAGAACTGTGCTTCCTACACTCCCGGGCCATATCTAGTTCAACTCTGCTTAGGAAACTGACAAGAACAGTAGATCATCTTCAGTCCAATACACTGTACATGCTGGGAACAGACGCGAGTGCTATTTGCCCTGTGTATGACAATGGGAGCGCAATAGTGACTCTTCTTACCAAAAAACAACTCTTGCTTGTAGGACCAGAAACTGCATGTGATTCAACTCCATTTAGGACTGGGAAACAAACGCTAGCTCGCTTTACAAGAAACACACTCTGCTTTTGAGAAAAGAGCACTCTTCTATTCCACTGTGTTTCCTATGGGGTCCGAACAGTAAGCTTGCTCAGAACAAAAGAACTGTGCTTCCTACAGACACGGGCCATATCTAGTTCAACTCTGCTTAGGAAACTGACAAGAACAGTAGCTCCTCTTCAGTCCAATACACTGTACTTGCTGGGAACAGACATGAGTGCTATTTGTACTGTTTATCACAAAGGGAGCACAATAGTGACTTTCCTTACCAGAATACATCCCTTGCTCGTAGGACCACAAACTGCATGTGATTCAACTCCATTTAGGACTGGGAAACAAACGCTAGCTCACCTTAAAAGAAACACATGCTGCTTTTGAGAAAAGAGCACTCTTCTACTCTACTGTGTTTCCTATAGGGCAAGAACAGTGAGCTTGCTCAGAACAAAAGAACTGTGCTTCCTACACACACGGGCTATATCTAGTTCAACTCTGCGTAGGAAACTGACAAGAACAGTAGCTCCTCTTCAGTCCAATACACTGTACTTGCTGGGAGCAGACGCGAGTGCTATTTGCACTGTGTATGGCAATGGGAGCGCAATAGTGACTCTTCTTACCAGAAAACAACTCTTGCTGGTAGGACCAGAAACTGCATGGGATTCAACTCCATTTAGGACTGGGAAACAAAAGCTAGCTCGCCTTACAAGAAACTCTCTCTGCTTTTGAGAAAAGAGCAATCTTCTACTCTACTTTGTTTCCTATAGGGCCAAAACAGTGAGCTTGCTCAGAACAAAAGAACTGTGCTTCCTACACACACGGGCCATATCTAGTTCAACTCTGCTTAGGAGTCTGACAAGAACAGTAGCTCCTCTTCTGTCCAATACACTGTACTTGCAAAGAACATTTGCGAGAGTTGTTAGCACTGTGTATGGCAATAGAAGCGCAAAAGTGACTCTTCTTACCAGAAAACAACTCTTGCTCATAAAACAAGAAAATGCATGTAATTCAACTCCATTTAGGACTGGGAACAAAATGCTTGGTCACCTTACCAGAAACACACTCTGCTTTTGAGAAAAGAGCGCTCTTCTACTCTTCTGTGTTTCCTATAGGACCACAACAGTGAGCTTGCTCAGAACAAAAGAACTGTGCTTCCTACACACACGGGCCATATCTCGTTCAACTCTGCTTAGGAAACTGACAAGAACAGTAGCTCCTCTTCAGTCCAATACACTGTACTTGCTGGGAGAAGTCACGAGTGCTATTTGCACTGCGTATGTCAATGGGAGCGAAATAGTGACTCTTCTTGCCAGAAAACAACTCTTACACCTAGGACCAGAAACAGCATGGGACTCAACTCTGTTTCTGACTGGGAAACAAACACTAGCTAGCCTTACAAGAAACACACTCTGCTTTTGAGAAAAGAGCACTCTTCTACTCTACTGTGTTTCCTATGGGGTCTGAAAATTGAGCTTGCTCAGAACAAAATAACTGTGCTTCACACACACGGGCCATATCTAGTTCAACTCTGCTTAGGAAACTGACAAGAACAGTAGCTCCTCTTCTGTCCAATACACTGTACTTGCTGGGAACAGACTCGAGTGCTATTTGCACTGTGTATGGCAATGGGAGCGCAATAGTGACTCTTCTTACCAGAAAACAACTCTTGCTCGTAGGACCAAAAACTGCTTGTGATTCAACTCCATTTTTGACTGGGAAACAAACACTATCTTGCCTTACAAGAAACACACTCTGGTTTTGAGAAAAGACAACTCTTCTACTCTACTGTGTTTCCTATATTGCCAGAACAGTGAGTTTTCCCACAACAAAAGAACTGTGCTTCCTACACAAACGGGCTATATCTAGTTCAACTCTGTTTAGGAAACTGACAAGAACACTAGCTCCTCTTCAATCCAATACACTGTACTTGCTGGGAGCAGACCGGAGTGCTATTTGCACTGTGTATGGCAATGGGAGCGCAATAGTGACTCTTCTTACCAGAAAACAACTCTTGCTCGTAGGACCAGAAACTGCATGGGATTCAACTCCATTTAGGGCTGGGAAACAAAACCTAGCTTGCCTTACAAGAAACACACTCTGCTTTTGAGAAAAGAGCACTCTTCTACTCTACTTTGTTTCCTATAGGGCCAAAACGGTGATCTTGCTCAGAACAAAAGAACTGTGCTTCCTACACACACGAGCCATATCTAGGTTAACTCTGCTTAGGAAACTGACAAGTACAGTAGATCCTCTTCAGTCCAATACACTGTACATGCTGGGAACAGTCGCCAGTGCTATTTGCCCTGTGTATGACAATGGGAGCGCAATAGTGACTCTTCTTACCAGAAAACAACTCTTGCTCCTAGGATCAGAAACTACATGTGATTCAACTCCATTTAGGACTGGGAAACAAACGCTAGCTCGCCTTACAAGAAATACACTCTGCTTTTGAGAAAAGAGCACTCTTCTACTCTACTGTGTTTCGTATGGTGTCCGATCAGTGAGCTTGCTCAGAACAAAAGAACTGTGCTTCCTACACACACGGGCCATATCTAGTTCAACTCTGCTTAGGAAACTGACAAGAACAGTAGCTCCTCTTCTGTCCAATACACTGTACTTGCAAAGAACAGTAGCGAGAGTTGTTAGCACTCTGTATGGCACTAGGAGCACAATAGTGACTCTTCTTACCAGAAAACAACTCTTGCTCATAGGACAAGAAACTGCATGTAATTCAACTCCATTTAGGACTGGGAACCAAATGCTAGCTCACCTTACAAGAAACACACTCTGCTTTTGAGAAAAGAGCACTCTTCTACTCTACGGTGTTTCCAATGGGGTCTGAACAGTGAGCTTGCTTAGAACAAAAGAATTGTGCTTCCTACACACAGGGGCCATATCTAGTTCAACTCTGCTTAGGAAACTGACAAGAACAGTAGCTCCTCTTCAGTCCAATACACTGTACTTGCTGGAGCAGACGTGAGTGCTATTTGCACTGTTTATGGCAAAGGGAGCACAATAGTGACTTTCCTTACCAGAAAACATCCCTTGCTAGTAGGACCAGAAACTGCATGTGATTCAACTCCATTTTGGACTGAAAAACAAACGCTAGCTCGCCTTACAAGAAACACACTCTGCTTTTGAGAAAAGAGCACTCTTCTATTCTACTGTGTTTCCTATGGGGTCCGAACAGTGAGCTTGCTCAGAACAAAAGAACTGTGCTTTCTACACACACGGGCCACATCTAGTTCAACTCTGCTTAAAAAACTGACAAGAACAGTAGCTCCTCTTCAGTCCAATACAGTGTACTTGCTGGAAACAGACGCGAGTGCTATTTGCCCTGTGTATGGCAATGGGAACAAAATAGTGACTCTTCTTACCAGAAAACAACTCTTGCTTGTAGGACCAGAAACTGCATGTGATTCAACTCCATTTAGGACTGGGAAACAAACGCCCTCTCGCCTTAGAAGAAACACTCTCTGCTTTTGAGAAAAGAGCACTCTTCTACTTTACTGTGTTTCCTATAGGGCCAGAACAGTGAGCTTGCTCAGAACAAAAGAACTGTGCTTCCTACACACACAGGCCATATCTAGTTCAACTCTGCTTAGGAAACTGACAAGAACAGTAGCTCCTCTTCAGTCCAATACACTGTACATGCTGGGAACAGACGCGAGTGCTATTTGAACTGTGTAGGGCAAAGGGAGCGCAATAGTGACTTTCCTTACCAGAAAACATCCCTTGCTCATAGGACCAAAAACTGCATGTGATTCAACTTCATTTAGGACTGGGAAACAAACGCTAGCTCACCTTAAAAGAAACACACGCTGCTTTTGAGAAAAGAGCACTCTTCTACTCTACTGTGTTTCCTATAGGGCAAGAACAGTGAGCTTGCTCAGAACAAAAGAACTGTGCTTCCTACACACACGGGCTGTATCTAGTTCAACTCTGCTTAGGAAACTGACAAGAACAGTAGCTCCTCTTCAGTCCAATACACTGTACTTGCTGGGAGCAGACGCGAGTGCAATTTGCACTGTGTATGGCAATGGGAGCGCAATAGTGACTCTTCTTACCATAAAACAACTCTTTCTCGTAGGACCAGAAACTGCATGGGATTCAACTCCTTTTCTGACTGGGAAACAAACACTAGCTAGCCTTACAAGAATCACAATCTGCTTTTGAGAAAAGAGCACTCCTCTACTCTACTGTGTTTCCTATGGGGTCTGAAAAGTGAGGTTGCTCAGAACAAAAGAACTGTGCTTCCTACAGACACGGGCCATATCTAGTTCAACTCTGCTTAGGAAACTGACAAGAACAGTAGCTCCTCTTCAGTCCAATACACTGTACTTGCTGGGAACAGACAAGAGTGCTATTTGCACTGTTTATCACAAAGGGAGCACAATAGTGACTTTCCTTACCAGAATACATCTCTTGCTCGTAGGACCAGAAACTGCATGTGATTCAACTCCATTTTGGACTGGGAAACAAACGCTAGCTCGTTTACTAGAAACACACTCTGCTTTTGAGAAAAGAGCACTCTTCTATTCTACTGTGTTTCGTATGGGGTCCGAACAGTAAGCTTGCTCAGAACAAGAGAACTGTGCTTCCTACACACACGGGCCATATCTAGTTCAACTCCGCTTAGAAAACTGACAAGAACAGTAGCTCCTCTTCTGTCCAATACACTGTACTTGCAAAGAACAGTAGCAAGTGTTGTTTGCTCTGTGTACGGCAGTAGGAGCGCAATAGTGACTCTTCTTACCAGAAAACAACTCTTGCTCATAGGACAAGAACCTCCATGTAATTCAACTCCATTTAGGACTGAGAAACAAATGCTAGCTCACCTTACAAGAAACACAATCTGCTTTTGAGAAATGAGCACTCTTCTACTCTACTGTGTTTCCTATAGAGCCAGAACAGTGAGCTTGCTCAGAACAAAAGAACTGTGCTTCCTACACACACGGGCTATATCTAGTTCAACTCTGCTTAGGAAACTGACAAGAGCAGTAGCTCCTCTTCAGTCCAATACACTGTACTTGCTGGGAGCAGACGCGAGTGCTATTTGCACTGTTTATCACAAAGGGAGCACAATAGTGACTGTCCTTACCAGAATACATCCCTTGCTCGTAGGACCAGAAACTGGATGTGATTCAACTCCATTTTGGACTGGGAAACAAACGCTAGCTCGCCTTACAAGAAACACACTCTGCTTTTGAGAAAAGAGCACTCTTCTATTCTACTGTGTTTCCTATGGGGTCCGAACAGTGAGCTTGCTCAGAACAAGAGAACTGTGCTTCCTACACACACGGGCCATATCTAGTTCAACTCCGCTTAGAAAACTGACAAGAACAGTAGCTCCTCTTCTGTCCAATACACTGTACTTGCAAAGAACAGTAGCAAGTGTTGTTTGCTCTGTGTACGGCAGTAGGAGCGCAATAGTGACTCTTCTTACCAGAAAACAACTCTTGCTCATAGGACAAGAACCTCCATGTAATTCAACTCCATTTAGGACTGGGAAACAAATGCTAGCTCACCTTACAAGAAACACAATCTGCTTTTGAGAAATGAGCACTCTTCTACTCTACTGTGTTTCCTATAGAGCCAGAACAGTGAGCTTGCTCAGAACAAAAGAACTGTGCTTCCTACACACACGGGCCATATCTAGTTCAACTCTGCTTAGGAAACTGACAAGAGCAGTAGCTCCTCTTCAGTCCAATACACTGTACTTGCTGGGAGCAGACGCGAGTGCTATTTGCACTGTTTATCACAAAGGGAGCACAATAGTGACTGTCCTTACCAGAATACATGCCTTGCTCGTAGGACCAGAAACTGCATGTGATTCAACTCCATTTAGGACTGGGAAACAAACGCTAGCTCGCTTTACAAGAAACACACTCTGCTTTTGAGAAAAGAGCACTCTTCTATTCCACTGTGTTTCCTATGGGGTCCGAACAGTAAGCTTGCTCAGAACAAAAGAACTGTGCTTCCTACAGACACGGGCCATATCTAGTTCAACTCTGCTTAGGAAACTGACAAGAACAGTAGCTCCTCTTCAGTCCAATACACTGTACTTGCTGGGAACAGACATGAGTGCTATTTGCACTGTTTATCACAAAGGGAGCACAATAGTGACTTTCCTTACCAGAAACATCCCTTGCTCGTAGGACCACAAACTGCATGTGATTCAACTCCATTTTGGACTGGGAAAAAACGCTAGCTCGCCTTACAAGAAACACACTCTGCTTTTGAGAAAAGAGCACTCTTCTATTCTACTGTGTTTCCTATGGGGTCCGAACAGTGAGCTTGCTCAGAACAAAAGAACTGTGCTTCCTACACTCCCGGGCCATATCTAGTTAAACTCTGCTTAGGAAACTGACAAGAACAGTAGATTATCTTCAGTCCAATACACTGTACATGCTGGGAACAGACATGAGTGCTATTTGCCCTGTGTATGACAATGGGAGCGCAATAGTGACTCTTCTTACCAAAAAAAAAACTCTTGCTTGTAGGACCAGAAACTGCATGTGATTCAACTCCATTTAGGACTGGGAAACAAACACTAGCTCGCTTTACAAGAAACACACTCTGCTTTTGAGAAAAGAGCACTCTTCTATTCCACTGTGTTTCCTATGGGGTCCGAACAGTAAGCTTGCTCAGAACAAAAGAACTGTGCTTCCTACAGACACGGGCCATATCTAGTTCAACTCTGCTTAGGAAACTGACAAGAACAGTAGCTCCTCTTCAGTCCAATACACTGTACTTGCTGGGAACAGACATGAGTGCTATTTGCACTGTTTATCACAAAGGGAGCACAATAGTGACTTTCCTTACCAGAATACATCTCTTGCTCGTAGGACCAGAAACTGCATGTGATTCAACTCCATTTTGGACTGGGAAACAAACGCTAGCTCGTTTACTAGAAACACACTCTGCTTTTGAGAAAAGAGCACTCTTCTATTCTACTGTGTTTCGTATGGGGTCCGAACAGTAAGCTTGCTCAGAACAAGAGAACTGTGCTTCCTACACACACGGGCCATATCTAGTTCAACTCCGCTTAGAAAACTGACAAGAACAGTAGCTCCTCTTCTGTCCAATACACTGTACTTGCAAAGAACAGTAGCAAGTGTTGTTTGCTCTGTGTACGGCAGTAGGAGCGCAATAGTGACTCTTCTTACCAGAAAACAACTCTTGCTCATAGGACAAGAACCTCCATGTAATTCAACTCCATTTAGGACTGGGAAACAAATGCTAGCTCACCTTACAAGAAACACAATCTGCTTTTGAGAAATGAGCACTCTTCTACTCTACTGTGTTTCCTATAGAGCCAGAACAGTGAGCTTGCTCAGAACAAAAGAACTGTGCTTCCTACACACGGGCCATATCTAGTTCAACTCTGCTTAGGAAACTGACAAGAGCAGTAGCTCCTCTTCAGTCCAATACACTGTACTTGCTGGGAGCAGACGCGAGTGCTATTTGCACTGTTTATCACAAAGGGAGCACAATAGTGACTGTCCTTACCAGAATACATGCCTTGCTCGTAGGACCAGAAACTGCATGTGATTCAACTCCATTTTGGACTGGGAAACAAACGCTAGCTCGCCTTACAAGAAACACACTCTGCTTTTGAGAAAAGAGCACTCTTCTATTCTACTGTGTTTCCTATGGGGTCCGAACAGTGAGCTTGCTCAGAACAAAAGAACTGTGCTTCCTACACTCCCGGGCCATATCTAGTTCAACTCTGCTTAGGAAACTGACAAGAACAGTAGATCATCTTCAGTCCAATACACTGTACATGCTGGGAACAGACGCGAGTGCTATTTGCCCTGTGTATGACAATGGGAGCGCAATAGTGACTCTTCTTACCAAAAAACAACTCTTGCTTGTAGGACCAGAAACTGCATGTGATTCAACTCCATTTAGGACTGGGAAACAAACGCTACCTCGCTTTACAAGAAACACACTCTGCTTTTGAGAAAAGAGCACTCTTCTATTCCACTGTGTTTCCTATGGGGTCCGAACAGTAAGCTTGCTCAGAACAAAAGAGCTGTGCTTCCTACAGACACAGGCCATATCTAGTTCAACTCTGCTTAGGAAACTGACAAGAACAGTAGCTCCTCTTCTGTCCAATACACTGTACTTGCAAAGAACAGTAGGGAGAGTTGTTAGCACTCTGTATGGCAGTAGGAGCACAATAGTGACTCTTCTTACCAGAAAACAACTCTTGCTCATAGGACAAGAAACTGCATGTAATTCAACTCCATTTAGGACTGGGAACCAAATGCTAGCTCACCTTACAAGAAACACACTCTGCTTTTGAGAAAAGAGCACTCTTCTACTCTACGGTGTTTCCAATGGGGTCTGAACAGTGAGCTTGCTTAGAACAAAAGAATTGTGCTTCCTACACACAGGGGCCATATCTAGTTCAACTCTGCTTAGGAAACTGACAAGAACAGTAGCTCCTCTTCAGTCCAATACACTGTACTTGCTGGAGCAGACGTGAGTGCTATTTGCACTGTTTATGGCAAAGGGAGCACAATAGTGACTTTCCTTACCAGAAAACATCCCTTGCTAGTAGGACCAGAAACTGCATGTGATTCAACTCCATTTTGGACTGAAAAACAAACGCTAGCTCGCCTTACAAGAAACACACTCTGCTTTTGAGAAAAGAGCACTCTTCTATTCTACTGTGTTTCCTATGGGGTCCGAACAGTGAGCTTGCTCAGAACAAAAGAACTGTGCTTTCTACACACACGGGCCACATCTAGTTCAACTCTGCTTAAAAAACTGACAAGAACAGTAGCTCCTCTTCAGTCCAATACAGTGTACTTGCTGGAAACAGTCGCGAGTGCTATTTGCCCTGTGTATGGCAATGGGAACAAAATAGTGACTCTTCTTACCAGAAAACAACTCTTGCTTGTAGGACCAGAAACTGCATGTGATTCAACTCCATTTAGGACTGGGAAACAAACGCCCTCTCGCCTTAGAAGAAACACTCTCTGCTTTTGAGAAAAGAGCACTCTTCTACTTTACTGTGTTTCCTATAGGGCCAGAACAGTGAGCTTGCTCAGAACAAAAGAACTGTGCTTCCTACACACACAGGCCATATCTAGTTCAACTCTGCTTAGGAAACTGACAAGAACAGTAGCTCCTCTTCAGTCCAATACACTGTACTTGCTGGGAACAGACGCGAGTGCTATTTGAACTGTGTAGGGCAAAGGGAGCGCAATAGTGACTTTCCTTACCAGAAAACATCCCTTGCTCATAGGACCAAAAACTGCATGTGATTCAACTTCATTTAGGACTGGGAAACAAACGCTAGCTCACCTTAAAAGAAACACGCTGCTTTTGAGAAAAGAGCACTCTTCTACTCTACTGTGTTTCCTATAGGGCAAGAACAGTGAGCTTGCTCAGAACAAAAGAACTGTGCTTCCTACACACACGGGCTGTATCTAGTTCAACTCTGCTTAGGAAACTGACAAGAACAGTAGCTCCTCTTCAGTCCAATACACTGTACTTGCTGGGAGCAGACGCGAGTGCAATTTGCACTGTGTATGGCAATGGGAGCGCAATAGTGACTCTTCTTACCATAAAACAACTCTTTCTCGTAGGACCAGAAACTGCATGGGATTCAACTCCTTTTCTGACTGGGAAACAAACACTAGCTAGCCTTACAAGAAACACAATCTGCTTTTGAGAAAAGAGCACTCCTCTACTCTACTGTGTTTCCTATGGGGTCTGAAAATTGAGGTTGCTCAGAACAAAAGAACTGTGCTTCACACACACGGGACATATCTACTTCAACTCTGCTTAAGAAACTGACAAGAACAGTAGTTCCTCTTCTGTCCAATACAATGTACTTGCTGGGAACAGACACGAGTGCTATTTGCACTGTGTATGGCAATGGTAGCACAATAGTGACTCTTCTTACCAGAAAACAACTCTTGCTCGCAGGACCAGAAACTGCATGTGATTCAACTCCATTATGGACTGGGAAACAAACGCTAGCTCGCCTTACAAGAAACACACTCTGCTTTTGAGAAAAGAGCACTCTTCTACTCTTCTGTGTTTCCTATAGGGCCAGAAGAGTGAGCTTGCTCTGAACAAATGATTTGTGCTTCCTTAACACACGGGCCATATATAGTTCAACTCTTCTTAGGAAACTGACAAGAACAGTAGCTCCTCTTCAGTCTAATACACTGTACTTGCTGGGAACAGACGCGAGTGCTATTTGCCCTGTGTATGGCAATGGGAGTGCAATAGTGACTCTCCTTACCAGAAAACAACTCTTGCTTGTAGGACCAGAAACTGCATGTGATTCAACTCCTTTAGGACTTGGAAACAAACGCTAGCTTGCCTTACAAGAAACACACTCTGCTTTTGAGAAAAGAGCACTCTTCTACTCTACTGTGTTTCCTATAGGGCCAGAACAGTGAGCTTGCTCAGAACAAAAGAACTGTGCTTCCTACACACACAGGCCATATCTAGTTGAACTCTGCTTAGGAAACTGACAAGAACAGTAGATCCTCTTCTGTCCAATACACTGTACTTGCTGGGAACAGAAACGAGTGCTATTTGCACTGTGTATGGCAATGGTAGCACAATAGTGACACTTCTTACCAGAAAACAACTTTTGCTCGTAGGACCAGAAACTGCATGTGATTCAACTCCATTGAGGACTGGGAAACAAACGCTAGCTCGCCTTACAAGAAACACACTCTGCTTTTGATAAAAGAGCACTCTTCTCCTCTTCTGTGTTTCCTATAGGTCCAGAACAGTGAGCTTGCTCAGAACAAAAGAACTGTGCTTCCTACACACACGGCTCATATCTAGTTCAACTCTGTTTAGGAAACTGACAAGAACAGTAGCTCCTCTTCAATCCAATACACTGTACTTGCTGGGAGCAGACCGGAGTGCTATTTGCACTGTGTATGGCAATGGGAGCGCAATAGTGACTCTTCTTACCAGAAAACAACTCTTGCTCGTAGGACCAGAAACTGCATGGGATTCAACTCCATTTAGGGCTGGGAAACAAAACCTAGCTTGCCTTACAAGAAACACACTCTGCTTTTGAGAAAAGAGCACTCTTCTACTCTACTTTGTTTCCTATAGGGCCAAAATGGTGAGCTTGCTCAGAACAAAAGAACTGTGCTTCCTACACACATGAGCCATATCTAGGTTAACTCTGCTTAGGAAACTGAAAAGAACACAAGATCCTATTCAGTCCAATACACTGTACATGCTGGGAACAGTCGCCAGTGCTATTTGCCCTGTGTATGACAATGGGAGCGCAATAGTGACTCTTCTTACCAGAAAACAACTCTTGCTCCTAGGATCAGAAACTACATGTGATTCAACTCCATTTAGGACTGGGAAACAAATGCTAGCTCGCCTTACAAGAAATACACTCTGCTTTTGAGAAAAGAGCACTCTTCTACTCTACTGTGTTTCGTATGGTGTCCGATCAGTGAGCTTGCTCAGAACAAAAGAACTGTGCTTCCTACACACACGGGCCATATCTAGTTCAACTCTGCTTAGGAAACTGACAAGAACAGTAGCTCCTCTTCTGTCCAATACACTGTACTTGCAAAGAACAGTAGCGAGAGTTGTTAGCACTCTGTATGGCAGTAGGAGCACAATAGTGACTCTTCTTACCAGAAAACAACTCTTGCTCATAGGACAAGAAACTGCATGTAATTCAACTCCATTTAGGACTGGGAACCAAATGCTAGCTCACCTTACAAGAAACACACTCTGCTTTTGAGAAAAGAGCACTCTTCTACTCTACGGTGTTTAATGGGGTCTGAACAGTGAGCTTGCTTAGAACAAAAGAATTGTGCTTCCTACACACAGGGGCCCTATCTAGTTCAACTCTGCTTAGGAAACTGACAAGAACAGTAGCTCCTCTTCAGTCCAATACACTGTACTTGCTGGAGCAGACGTGAGTGCTATTTGCACTGTTTATGGCAAAGGGAGCACAATAGTGACTTTCCTTACCAGAAAACATCCCTTGCTAGTAGGACCAGAAACTGCATGTGATTCAACTCCATTTTGGACTGAAAAACAAACGCTAGCTCGCCTTACAAGAAACACACTCTGCTTTTGAGAAAAGAGCACTCTTCTATTCTACTGTGTTTCCTATGGGGTCCGAACAGTGAGCTTGCTCAGAACAAAAGAACTGTGCTTTCTACACACACGGGCCACATCTAGTTCAACTCTGCTTAAAAAACTGACAAGAACAGTAGCTCCTCTTCAGTCCAATACAGTGTACTTGCTGGAAACAGTCGCGAGTGCTATTTGCCCTGTGTATGGCAATGGGAACAAAATAGTGACTCTTCTTACCAGAAAACAACTCTTGCTTGTAGGACCAGAAACTGCATGTGATTCAACTCCATTTAGGACTGGGAAACAAACGCCCTCTCGCCTTAGAAGAAACACTCTCTGCTTTTGAGAAAAGAGCACTCTTCTACTTTACTGTGTTTCCTATAGGGCCAGAACAGTGAGCTTGCTCAGAACAAAAGAACTGTGCTTCCTACACACACAGGCCATATCTAGTTCAACTCTGCTTAGGAAACTGACAAGAACAGTAGCTCCTCTTCAGTCCAATACACTGTACTTGCTGGGAACAGACGCGAGTGCTATTTGAACTGTGTAGGGCAAAGGGAGCGCAATAGTGACTTTCCTTACCAGAAAACATCCCTTGCTCATAGGACCAAAAACTGCATGTGATTCAACTTCATTTAGGACTGGGAAACAAACGCTAGCTCACCTTAAAAGAAACACACGCTGCTTTTGAGAAAAGAGCACTCTTCTACTCTACTGTGTTTCCTATAGGGCAAGAACAGTGAGCTTGCTCAGAACAAAAGAACTGTGCTTCCTACACACACGGGCTGTATCTAGTTCAACTCTGCTTAGGAAACTGACAAGAACAGTAGCTCCTCTTCAGTCCAATACACTGTACTTGCTGGGAGCAGACGCGAGTGCAATTTGCACTGTGTATGGCAATGGGAGCGCAATAGTGACTCTTCTTACCATAGAACAACTCTTTCTCGTAGGACCAGAAACTGCATGGGATTCAACTCCTTTTCTGACTGGGAAACAAACACTAGCTAGCCTTACAAGAAACACAATCTGCTTTTGAGAAAAGAGCACTCCTCTACTCTACTGTGTTTCCTATGGGGTCTGAAAATTGAGGTTGCTCAGAACAAAAGAACTGTGCTTCACACACACGGGACATATCTACTTCAACTCTGCTTAAGAAACTGACAAGAACAGTAGTTCCTCTTCTGTCCAATACAATGTACTTGCTGGGAACAGACACGAGTGCTATTTGCACTGTGTATGGCAATGGTAGCACAATAGTGACTCTTCTTACCAGAAAACAACTCTTGCTCGCAGGACCAGAAACTGCATGTGATTCAACTCCATTTAGGACTGGGAAACAAACGCTAGCTCGCCTTACAAGAAACACACTCTGCTTTTGAGAAAAGAGCACTCTTCTACTCTTCTGTGTTTCCTATAGGGCCAGAAGAGTGAGCTTGCTCTGAACAAATGATTTGTGCTTCCTTAACACACGGGCCATATATAGTTCAACTCTTCTTAGGAAACTGACAAGAACAGTAGCTCCTCTTCAGTCTAATACACTGTACTTGCTGGGAACAGACGCGAGTGCTATTTGCCCTGTGTATGGCAATGGGAGTGCAATAGTGACTCTCCTTACCAGAAAACAACTCTTGCTTGTAGGACCAGAAATTGCATGTGATTCAACTCCTTTAGGACTTGGAAACAAACGCTAGCTTGCCTTACAAGAAACACACTCTGCTTTTGAGAAAAGAGCACTCTTCTACTCTACTGTGTTTCCTATAGGGCCAGAACAGTGAGCTTGCTCAGAACAAAAGAACTGTGCTTCCTACACACACAGGCCATATCTAGTTGAACTCTGCTTAGGAAACTGACAAGAACAGTAGATCCTCTTCTGTCCAATACACTGTACTTGCTGGGAACAGAAACGAGTGCTATTTGCACTGTGTATGGCAATGGTAGCACAATAGTGACACTTCTTACCAGAAAACAACTTTTGCTCATAGGACCAGAAACTGCATGTGATTCAACTCCATTGAGGACTGGGAAACAAACGCTAGCTCGCCTTACAAGAAACACACTCTGCTTTTGATAAAAGAGCACTCTTCTCCTCTTCTGTGTTTCCTATAGGTCCAGAACAGTGAGCTTGCTCAGAACAAAAGAACTGTGCTTCCTACACACACGGCTCATATCTAGTTCAACTCTGTTTAGGAAACAGACAAGAACATTAGCTCCTCTTCAATCCAATACACTGTACTTGCTGGGAGCAGACCGGAGTGCTATTTGCACTGTGTATGGCAATGGGAGCGCAATAGTGACTCTTCTTACCAGAAAACAACTCTTGCTCGTAGGACCAGAAACTGCATGGGATTCAACTCCATTTAGGGCTGGGAAACAAAACCTAGCTTGCCTTACAAGAAACACACTCTGCTTTTGAGAAAAGAGCACTCTTCTACTCTACTTTGTTTCCTATAGGGCCAAAATGGTGAGCTTGCTCAGAACAAAAGAACTGTGCTTCCTACACACATGAGCCATATCTAGGTTAACTCTGCTTAGGAAACTGACAAGAACAGTAGATCCTCTTCAGTCCAATACACTGTACATGCTGGGAACAGTCGCCAGTGCTATTTGCCCTGTGTATGACAATGGGAGCGCAATAGTGACTCTTCTTACCAGAAAACAACTCTTGCTCCTAGGATCAGAAACTACATGTGATTCAACTCCATTTAGGACTGGGAAACAAATGCTAGCTCACCTTACAAGAAATACACTCTGCTTTTGAGAAAAGAGCACTCTTCTACTCTACTGTGTTTCGTATGGTGTCCGATCAGTGAGCTTGCTCAGAACAAAAGAACTGTGCTTCCTACACACACGGGCCATATCTAGTTCAACTCTGCTTAGGAAACTGACAAGAACAGTAGCTCCTCTTCTGTCCAATACACTGTACTTGCAAAGAACAGTAGCGAGAGTTGTTAGCACTCTGTATGGCAGTAGGAGCACAATAGTGACTCTTCTTACCAGAAAACAACTCTTGCTCATAGGACAAGAAACTGCATGTAATTCAACTCCATTTAGGACTGGGAACCAAATGCTAGCTCACCTTACAAGAAACACACTCTGCTTTTGAGAAAAGAGCACTCTTCTACTCTACGGTGTTTAATGGGGTCTGAACAGTGAGCTTGCTTAGAACAAAAGAATTGTGCTTCCTACACACAGGGGCCCTATCTAGTTCAACTCTGCTTAGGAAACTGACAAGAACAGTAGCTCCTCTTCAGTCCAATACACTGTACTTGCTGGAGCAGACGTGAGTGCTATTTGCACTGTTTATGGCAAAGGGAGCACAATAGTGACTTTCCTTACCAGAAAACATCCCTTGCTAGTAGGACCAGAAACTGCATGTGATTCAACTCCATTTTGGACTGAAAAACAAACGCTAGCTCGCCTTACAAGAAACACACTCTGCTTTTGAGAAAAGAGCACTCTTCTATTCTACTGTGTTTCCTATGGGGTCCGAACAGTGAGCTTGCTCAGAACAAAAGAACTGTGCTTTCTACACACACGGGCCACATCTAGTTCAACTCTGCTTAAAAAACTGACAAGAACAGTAGCTCCTCTTCAGTCCAATACAGTGTACTTGCTGGAAACAGTCGCGAGTGCTATTTGCCCTGTGTATGGCAATGGGAACAAAATAGTGACTCTTCTTACCAGAAAACAACTCTTGCTTGTAGGACCAGAAACTGCATGTGATTCAACTCCATTTAGGACTGGGAAACAAACGCCCTCTCGCCTTAGAAGAAACACTCTCTGCTTTTGAGAAAAGAGCACTCTTCTACTTTACTGTGTTTCCTATAGGGCCAGAACAGTGAGCTTGCTCAGAACAAAAGAACTGTGCTTCCTACACACACAGGCCATATCTAGTTCAACTCTGCTTAGGAAACTGACAAGAACAGTAGCTCCTCTTCAGTCCAATACACTGTACTTGCTGGGAACAGACGCGAGTGCTATTTGAACTGTGTAGGGCAAAGGGAGCGCAATAGTGACTTTCCTTACCAGAAAACATCCCTTGCTCATAGGACCAAAAACTGCATGTGATTCAACTCCATTTAGGACTGGGAAACAAACGCTAGCTCACCTTAAAAGAAACACACGCTGCTTTTGAGAAAAGAGCACTCTTCTACTCTACTGTGTTTCCTATAGGGCAAGAACAATGAGCTTGCTCAGAACAAAAGAACTGTGCTTCCTACACACACGGGCTATATCTAGTTCAACTCTGCGTAGGAAACTGACAAGAACAGTAGCTCCTCTTCAGTCCAATACACTGTACTTGCTGGGAGCAGACGCGAGTGCTATTTGCACTGTGTATGGCAATGGGAGCGCAATAGTGACTCTTCTTACCAGAAAACAACTCTTGCTGGTAGGACCAGAAACTGCATGGGATTCAACTCCATTTAGGACTGGGAAACAAAAGCTAGCTCTCCTTACAAGAAACACACTCTGCTTTTGAGAAAAGAGCAATCTTCTACTCTACTTTGTTTCCTATAGGGCCAAAACAGTGAGCTTGCTCAGAACAAAAGAACTGTGCTTCCTACACACACGGGCCATATCTAGTTCAACTCTGCTTAGGAGACTGACAAGAACAGTAGCTCCTCTTCTGTCCAATACACTGTACTTGCAAAGAACATTTGCGAGAGTTGTTAGCACTGTGTATGGCAATAGAAGCGCAAAAGTGACTCTTCTTACCAGAAAACAACTCTTGCTCATAAAACAAGAAACTGCATGTAATTCAACTCCATTTAGGACTGGGAACAAAATGCTTGCTC
Source organism: Peromyscus eremicus (assembly GCF_949786415.1). Taxonomy (NCBI): domain Eukaryota; kingdom Metazoa; phylum Chordata; class Mammalia; order Rodentia; family Cricetidae; genus Peromyscus; species Peromyscus eremicus. The sequence continues at coordinate 13,876 of NW_026736224.1, read as the reverse complement.
ACCTTACAAGAAACACACTCTGCTTTTGAGAAAAGAGCACTCTTCTACTCTTCTGTGTTTCCTATAGGACCAGAACAGTGAGCTTGCTCAGAACAAAAGAACTGTGCTTCCTACACACACGGGCCATATCTCGTTCAACTCTGCTTAGGAAACTGACAAGAACAGTAGCTCCTCTTCAGTCCAATACACTGTATTTGCTGGGAGCAGTCACGAGTGCTATTTGCACTGCGTATGTCAATGGGAGCGAAATAGTGACTCTTCTTGCCAGAAAACAACTCTTACACCTAGGACCAGAAACAGCATGGGACTCAACTCTGTTTCTGACTGGGAAACAAACACTAGCTAGCCTTACAAGAAACACACTCTGCTTTTGAGAAAAGAGCACTCTTCTACTCTACTGTGTTTACTATGGGGTCTGAAAATTGAGCTTGCTCAGAACAAAAGAACTGTGCTTCACACACACGGGCCATATCTAGTTCAACTCTGCTTAGGAAACTGACAAGAACAGTAGCTCCTCTTCTGTCCAATACACTGTACTTGCTGGGAACAGACTCGAGTGCTATTTGCACTGTGTATGGCAATGGGAGCGCAATAGTGACTCTTCTTACCAGAAAACAACTCTTGCTCGTAGGACCAGAAACTGCATGGGATTCAACTCCATTTAGGGCTGGGAAACAAAAGCTAGCTTGCCTTACAAGAAACACACTCTGCTTTTGAGAAAAGAGCACTCTTCTACTCTACTTTGTTTCCTATAGGGCCAAAACGGTGAGCTTGCTCAGAACAAAAGAACTGTGCTTCCTACACACACGAGCCATATCTAGGTTAACTCTGCTTAGGAAACTGACAAGAACAGTAGCTCCTCTTCAGTCCAATACACTGTACATGCTGGGAACAGTCGCCAGTGCTATTTGCCCTGTGTATGACAATGGGAGCGCAATAGTGACTCTTCTTACCAGAAAACAACTCTTGCTCCTAGGATCAGAAACTACATGTGATTCAACTCCATTTAGGACTGGGAAACAAACGCTAGCTCGCCTTACAAGAAATACACTCTGCTTTTGAGAAAAGAGCACTCTTCTACTCTACTGTGTTTCGTATGGTGTCCGATCAGTGAGCTTGCTCAGAACAAAAGAACTGTGCTTCCTACACACACGGGCCATATCTAGTTCAACTCTGCTTAGGAAACTGACAAGAACAGTAGCTCCTCTTCTGTCCAATACACTGTACTTGCAAAGAACAGTAGCGAGAGTTGTTAGCACTCTGTATGGCACTAGGAGCACAATAGTGACTCTTCTTACCAGAAAACAACTCTTGCTCATAGGACAAGAAACTGCATGTAATTCAACTCCATTTAGGACTGGGAACCAAATGCTAGCTCACCTTACAAGAAACACACTCTGCTTTTGAGAAAAGAGCACTCTTCTACTCTACGGTGTTTCCAATGGGGTCTGGACAGTGAGCTTGCTTAGAACAAAAGAATTGTGCTTCCTACACACAGGGGCCATATCTAGTTCAACTCTGCTTAGGAAACTGACAAGAACAGTAGCTCCTCTTCAGTCCAATACACTGTACTTGCTGGAGCAGACGTGAGTGCTATTTGCACTGTTTATGGCAAAGGGAGCACAATAGTGACTTTCCTTACCAGAAAACTTCCCTTGCTAGTAGGACCAGAAACTGCATGTGATTCAACTCCATTTTGGACTGAAAAACAAACGCTAGCTCGCCTTACAAGAAACACACTCTGCTTTTGAGAAAAGAGCACTCTTCTATTCTACTGTGTTTCCTATGGGGTCCGAACAGTGAGCTTGCTCAGAACAAAAGAACTGTGCTTTCTACACACACGGGCCACATCTAGTTCAACTCTGCTTAAAAAACTGACAAGAACAGTAGCTCCTCTTCAGTCCAATACAGTGTACTTGCTGGAAACAGACGCGAGTGCTATTTGCCCTGTGTATGGCAATGGGAACAAAATAGTGACTCTTCTTACCAGAAAACAACTCTTGCTTGTAGGACCAGAAACTGCATGTGATTCAACTCCATTTAGGACTGGGAAACAAACGCCCTCTCGCCTTAGAAGAAACACTCTCTGCTTTTGAGAAAAGAGCACTCTTCTACTTTACTGTGTTTCCTATAGGGCCAGAACAGTGAGCTTGCTCAGAACAAAAGAACTGTGCTTCCTACACACACAGGCCATATCTAGTTCAACTCTGCTTAGGAAACTGACAAGAACAGTAGCTCCTCTTCAGTCCAATACACTGTACTTGCTGGGAACAGACGCGAGTGCTATTTGAACTGTGTAGGGCAAAGGGAGCACAATAGTGACTTTCCTTACCAGAAAACATCCCTTGCTCATAGGACCAAAAACTGCATGTGATTCAACTCCATTTAGGACTGGGAAACAAACGCTAGCTCACCTTAAAAGAAACACACGCTGCTTTTGAGAAAAGAGCACTCTTCTACTCTACTGTGTTTCCTATAGGGCAAGAACAGTGAGCTTGCTCAGAACAAAAGAACTGTGCTTCCTACACACACGGGCTATATCTAGTTCAACTCTGCTTAGGAAACTGACAAGAACAGTAGCTCCTCTTCAGTCCAATACACTGTACTTGCTGGGAGCAGACGCGAGTGCAATTTGCACTGTGTATGGCAATGGGAGCGCAATAGTGACTCTTCTTACCAGAAAACAACTCTTTCTCGTAGGAACAGAAACTGCATGGGATTCAACTCTTTTTCTGACTGGGAAACAAACACTAGCTAGCCTTACAAGAAACACAATCTGCTTTTGAGAAAAGAGCACTCCTCTACTCTACTGTGTTTCCTATGGGGTCTGAAAAGTGAGGTTGCTCAGAACAAAAGAACTGTGCTTCACACACACGGGACATATCTACTTCAACTCTGCTTAAGAAACTGACAAGAACAGTAGCTCCTCTTCTGTCCAATACAATGTACTTGCTGGGAACAGACACGAGTGCTATTTGCACTGTGTATGGCAATGGTAGCACAATAGTGACTCTTCTTACCAGAAAACAACTCTTGCTCGCAGGACCAGAAACTGCATGTGATTCAACTCCATTATGTACTGGGAAACAAACGCTAGCTCGCCTTACAAGAAACACACTCTGCTTTTGAGAAAAGAGCACTCTTCTACTCTTCTGTGTTTCCTATAGGGCCAGAAGAGTGAGCTTGCTCTGAACAAATGATTTGTGCTTCCTTAACACACGGGCCATATATAGTTCAACTCTTCTTAGGAAACTGACAAGAACAGTAGCTCCTCTTCAGTCTAATACACTGTACTTGCTGGGAACAGACGCGAGTGCTATTTGCCCTGTGTATGGCAATGGGAGTGCAATAGTGACTCTCCTTACCAAAAACAACTCTTGCTTGTAGGACCAGAAACTGCATGTGATTCAACTCCTTTAGGACTTGGAAACAAATGCTAGCTTGCCTTACAAGAAACACACTCTGCTTTTGATAAAAGAGCACTCTTCTACTCTACTGTGTTTCCTATAGGGCCAGAACAGTGAGCTTGCTCAGAACAAAAGAACTGTGCTTCCTACACACACAGGCCATATCTAGTTGAACTCTGCTTAGGAAACTGACAAGAACAGTAGATCCTCTTCTGTCCAATACACTGTACTTGCTGGGAACAGAAACGAGTGCTATTTGCACTGTGTATGGCAATGGTAGCACAATAGTGACTCTTCTTACCAGAAAAAAACTCTTGCTCGTAGGACCAGAAACTGCATGTGATTCAACTCCATTGAGGACTGGGAAACAAACGCTAGCTCGTCTTACAAGAAACACACTCTGCTTTTGAGAAAAGAGCACTCTTCTACTCTTCTGTGTTTCCTATAGGTCCAGAACAGTGAGCTTGCTCAGAACAAAAGAACTGTGCTTCCTACACACACGGCTCATATCTACTTCAACTCTGCTTAGGAAACAGACAAGAACAGTAGCTCCTCTTCTGTCCAATACTCTGTACTTGCTGGGAACAGACGCCAGTGCTATTTGCGCTGTGCATGGAAATGGGAGCGCAATAGTGTCTCTTTTTACCAGAAAAAAACTGTTGCTCCTAGGACCAGAAAGTGCATGTGATTCAACTCCATTTAGGACTAGGAAACAAACGCTAGTTCGCCTTACAACAAACACACTCTGCTTTTGAGAAAAGAGCACTCTTCTACTCTACTGTGTTTCGTATAGGGCCAGAACACTGAGCTTGCTCAGAACAAAAGAACTGTGCTTCCTACTCACAGGGGTCATATCTAGTTCAACTCTGCTTAGGAAACTGACAAGAACAGTAGATCCTCTTCAGTCCAATACACTGTACATGCTGGGAACAGATGCGAGTGCTATTTGCCCTGTGTATGGCAATGGGAGCGCAATAGTGACTCTTCTTAGCAGAAAACAACTCTTGCTTGTGGGACCAGAAACTGCATGTGATTCAACTCCATTTAGGACTTGGAAAGAAACGCTAGCTCACCTTAGGAGAAACACAGTCTGCTTTTGAGAAAAGAGCACTCTTCTACTCTTCTGTTTTTACTATGGGGTCTGAAAAATAAGCTTGCTCAGAACAAAAGAACTGTGCTTCACACACACGGGCCATATCTAGTTCAACTCTGCTTAGGAAACTGACAAGAACAGTAGCTCCTCTTCTGTCCAATACACTGTACTTGCTGGGAACAGACTCGAGTGCTATTTGCACTGAGTATGGCAATGGTAGCACAATAGTGACTCTTCTTACCAGAAAACAACTCTTGCTCGTAGGACCAGAAACTGCATGTGAATCAACTCCATTTAGGAGGGGGAAACAAACGCTAGCTCGCCTTACAAGAAACAAACTCTGCTTCTGAGAAAAGAGCACTCTTCTACTCTTCTGTGTTTCCTATAGGGCGAGAACAGTGAGCTTGCTCAGAACAAAAGAACTGTGCTTCCTACACACACGGGCCATATCTAGTTCAACTCTGCTTAGGAAACTGACAAGAACAGTAGCTCCTCTTCAGTCCAATACACTGTACTTGCTGGGAACAGACGTGAGTGCTATTTGCACTGATTATGGCAAAGGGAGAACATTAGTGACTTTCCTTTCAGGAAAACATCCCTTGCTCGTAGGAGCAGAAACTGCATGTGATTCAACTCCATTTTGGACTGGGAAACAAAAGCTAGCTCGCCTTACAAGAAACACACTCTGCTTTTGAGAAAAGAGCACTCTTCTATTCTACTGTGTTTCCTATGGGGTCCGAACAGTGAGCTTGCTCAGAACAAAAGAACTGTGTTTCCTACACACACGGGCCATATCTAGGTCAAATCTGCTTAGGAAACTGACAAGAGCAGTAGCTCCTCTTCTGTCCAATACACTGTACTTGCTGGGAACAGACGCGAGTGCTATTTGCACTATGTATGGCAAAGGGAGCACAATAGTGACTTTCCTTTCCAGAAAACAAGTCTTGCTCGTAGGACCAGAAACTGCATGGCATGGGATTCAACTCCATTTAGGGCTGGGAAACAAAAGCTAGCTCGCCTTACAAGGAACACACTCTGCTTTTGAGAAAAGAGCACTCTTCTACTCTACTTTGTTTCCTATAGGGCCAAAACGGTGAGCTTGCTCAGAACAAAAGAACTGTGCTTCCTACACACACAAGCCATATCTAGTTCAACTCTGCTTAGGAAACTGACAAGAACAGTAGATCCTCTTCAGTCCAATACACTGTACATGCTGGGAACAGACGCCAGTGCTATTTGCCCTGTGTATGACAATGGGAGCGCAATAGTGACTCTTCTTACCAGAAAACAACTCTTGCTCCTAGGATCAGAAACTACATGTGATTCAACTCCATTTAGGACGGGGAAACAAACGCTAGCTCGCCTTACAAGAAACACACTCTGCTTTTGAGAAAAGAGCACTCTTCTACTCTACTGTGTTTCGTATGGTGTCTGATCAGTGAGCTTGCTCAGAACAAAAGAACTGTGCTTCCTACACACACGGGCCATATCTAGTTCAACTCTGCTTAAGAAACTGACAAGAACATTAGATCCTCTTCTGTCCAACACACTGTACTTGCAAAGAACAGTAGCGAGAGTTGTTAGCACTGTGTATGGCAGTAGGAGCGCAATAGTGACTCTTCTTACCAGAAAACGACTCTTGCTCATAGGACAAGAAACTGCATGTAATTCAACTCCATTTAGGACTGGGAACTAAATGCTAGCTCACCTTACAAGAAACACACTCTGCTTTTGAGAAAAGAGCACTCTTCTACTCCTCTGTGTTTCCTATAAGACCAGAACAGTGAGCTTGCTCAGAACAAAAGAACTGTGCTTCCTAAACACACGGGCCATATCTCGTTCAACTCTGCTTAGGAAACTGACAAGAACAGTAGCTCCTCTTCAGTCCAATACACTGTACTTGCTGGGAACAGACGCGAGTGCTATTTGCACTGTTTATGGCAAAGGGAGCACAATAGTGACTTTCCTTACCAGACAACATCCCTTGCTTGTAGAACCAAAAACTGCATGTGATTCAACTCCATTTAGGACTGGGAAACAAACGCTAGTTCACCTTACAAGAAAAAAACTCTGCTTTTGAGAAAAGAGCACTCTTCTACTCTACTGTGTTTTCTGTAGGGCCAGAACAGTGAGCTTGCTCAGAACAAAAGAACTGTGCTTCCTACACACAAGGGCTATATCTAGTTAAACTCTGCTTAGGAAACTGACAAGAACAGTAGATCCTCTTCAGTCCAATACACTGTACATGCTGGGAACAGACGCCAGTGCTATTTGCCCTGTGTATGACAATGGGAGCGCAATAGTTACTCTTCTTACCAGAAAACAACTCTTGCTCCTAGGATCAGAAACTACATGTGATTCAACTCCATTTAGGACTGGGAAACAAACACTAGCTAGCCTTACAAGAAACACACTCTGCTTTTGAGAAAAGAGCACACTTCTATTCTACTGTGTTTACTATGGGGTCCGAAAATTGAGCTTGCTCAGAACAAAAGAACTGTGCTTCACACACACGGGCCATATGTAGTTCAACTCTGCTTAGGAAACTGACAAGAACAGTAGCTCCTCTTCTGTCCAATACACTGTACTTGCTGGGAACAGACGCGAGTGCTATTTGCACTGAGTATGGTAATGGTAGTACAATAGTGACTCTTTTTACCAGAAAATAACTCTTGCTCGTAGGACCAGAAACTGCATGTGATTCAACTCCATTTAGGACTGGGAAACAAACGCTAGCTCGCCTTACAAGAAACAAACTCTGCTTCTGAGAAAAGAGCACTCTTCTACTCTACTGTGTTTCCTATAGGGCCAGAACAGTGAGCTTGCTCAGAACAAAAGAACTGTGCTTCCTACACACACAGGCCATATCTAGTTCAACTTTGCTTAGGAAACTGACAAGAACAGTAGATCCTCTTCAGTCCAATACACTGTACATCTTGGGAACAGACGCGAGTCCTATTTGTCCTGTGTATGGCAATGGGAACACAATAGTGACTCTTCTTACTAGAAAACAACTCTTGCTTGTAGGACCAGAAACTGCATGTGATTCAACTCCATTTAGGACTGGGAAACAAAAGCTAGCTCGCCTTACAAGAAACACACTCTGCTTTTGAGAAAAGTGCACTCTTCTACTCTACTGTGTTTCCTATAGGGCCAAAACAGTGAGCTTGCTCAGAACAAAAGAACTGTGCTTCCTACACACACCGGCCATATCTAGTTCAACTCTGCTTAGGAAACTGACAAGAGCAGTAGATCCTCTTCAGTCCAATACACTGTACATGCTGGGAACAGACGCCAGTGCTATTTGCCCTGTGTATGACAATGGGAGCACAATAGTGACCCTTCTTACCAGAAAACAACTCTTGCTCCTAGGATCAGAAACTGCATGTGATTCAACTCCATTTAGGACTGGGAAACAAACGCTAGCTCGCCTTACAAGAAACACACTCCGCTTTAGAGAAAAGAGCACTCTTCTACTCTACTGTGTTTCCTATGGGTTCCGAACAGTGAGCTTGCTCAGAACAAAAGAACTGTGCTTCCTACACACACGGGCCATATCTAGTTCAACTCTGCTTAGGAAACTGACAAGAACAGTAGCTCCTCTTCTGTCCAATACACTGTACTTGCAAAGAACAGTAGCAAGTGTTGTTTGCACTGTGTACGGCAGTAGGAGCGCAATAGTGACTCTTCTTACCAGAAAACAACTCTTGCTCATAGGACAAGAACCTCCATGTAATTCAACTCCATTTAGGACTGGGAAACAAATGCTAGCTCACCTTACAAGAAACACAATCTGCTTTTGAGAAATGAGCACTCTTTTACTCTACTGTGTTTCCTATAGAGCCAGAACAGTGAGCTTGCTCAGAACAAAAGAACTGTGCTTCCTACACACACGGGCTATATCTAGTTCAACTCTGCTTAGGAAACTGACAAGAGCAGTAGCTCCTCTTCAGTCCAATACACTGTACTTGCTGGGAGCAGACGCGAGTGCTATTTGCACTGTTTATCACAAAGGGAGCACAATAGTGACTGTCCTTACCAGAATACATCCCTTGCTCGTAGGACCAGAAACTGGATGTGATTCAACTCCATTTTGGACTGGGAAACAAACGCTAGCTCGCCTTACAAGAAACACACTCTGCTTTTGAGAAAAGAGCACTCTTCTATTCTACTGTGTTTCCTATGGGGTCCGAACAGTGAGCTTGCTCAGAACAAAAGAACTGTGCTTCCTACACTCCCGGGCCATATCTAGTTCAACTCTGCTTAGGAAACTGACAAGAACAGTAGATCATCTTCAGTCCAATACACTGTACATGCTGGGAACAGACGCGAGTGCTATTTGCCCTGTTTATGACAATGGGAGCGCAATAGTGACTCTTCTTACCAAAAAACAACTCTTGCTTGTAGGACCAGAAACTGCATGTGATTCAACTCCATTTAGGACTGGGAAACAAACACTAGCTCGCTTTACAAGAAACACACTCTGCTTTTGAGAAAAGAGCACTCTTCTATTCCACTGTGTTTCCTATGGGGTCCGAACAGTAAGCTTGCTCAGAACAAAAGAACTGTGCTTCCTACAGACACGGGCCATATCTAGTTCAACTCTGCTTAGGAAACTGACAAGAACAGTAGCTCCTCTTCAGTCCAATACACTGTACTTGCTGGGAACAGACATGAGTGCTATTTGCACTGTTTATCACAAAGGGAGCACAATAGTGACTTTCCTTACCAGAATACATCCCTTGCTCGTAGGACCACAAACTGCATGTGATTCAACTCCATTTTGGACTGGGAAACAAACGCTAGCTCGCCTTACAAGAAACACACTCTGCTTTTGAGAAAAGAGCACTCTTCTATTCTACTGTGTTTCCTATGGGGTCCGAACATTGAGCTTGCTCAGAACAAAAGAACTGTGCTTCCTACACTCCCGGGCCATATCTAGTTAAACTCTGCTTAGGAAACTGACAAGAACAGTAGATCTTCAGTCCAATACACTGTACATGCTGGGAACAGACACGAGTGCTATTTGCCCTGTGTATGACAATGGGAGCGCAATAGTGACTCTTCTTACCAAAAAACAACTCTTGCTTGTAGGACCAGAAACTGCATGTGATTCAACTCCATTTAGGACTGGGAAACAAACGCTAGCTCGTTTACTAGAAACACACTCTGCTTTTGAGAAAAGAGCACTCTTCTATTCTACTGTGTTTCCTATGGGGTCCGAACAGTAAGCTTGCTCAGAACAAGAGAACTGTGCTTCCTACACACACGGGCCATATCTAGTTCAACTCCGCTTAGGAAACTGACAAGAACAGTAGATCCTCTTCAGTCCAATACACTTTACATGCTGGGAACAGACGCCAGTGCCATTTGCCCTGTGTATGACAATGGGAGCACAATAGTGACTCTTCTTACCATAATACAACTCTTGCTCGTAGGACCAGAAAGTGCATGTGATTCAACTCCATTTAGGACTGGGAAACAAACGCTAGCTCGCCTTAGAAGAAACACATTCTGCTTTTGAGAAAGAGCACTCTTCTACTCTACTGTGTTTCCTATAGGGCCAGAAGAGTGAGCTTGCTCAGAACAAAAGAAGTGTACTTCCTACACACACGGGCCATATCTAGTTCAACTTTGCTTAGGAAACTGACAAGAACAGTAGCTCCTCTTCAGTCCAATACACTGTACATCCTGGGAACAGACGCGAGTCCTATTTGCCCTGTGTATGGCAATGGGAACACAATAGTGACTCTTCTTACTAGAAAACAACTCTTGCTTGTAGGACCAGAAACTGCATGTGATTCAACTCCATTTAGGACTGGGAAACAAAAGCTAGCTCGCCTTACAAGAAACACACTCTGCTTTTGAGAAAAGAGCACTCTTCTACTCTACTGTGTTTCCTATAGGGCCAAAACAGTGAGCTTGCTCAGAACAAAAGAACTGTGCTTCCTACACACACCGGCCATATCTAGTTCAACTCTGCTTAGGAAACTGACAAGAGCAGTAGATCCTCTTCAGTCCAATACACTGTACATGCTGGGAACAGACGCCAGTGCTATTTGCCCTGTGTATGACAATGGGAGCACAATAGTGACCCTTCTTACCAGAAAACAACTCTTGCTCCTAGGATCAGAAACTGCATGTGATTCAACTCCATTTAGGACTGGGAAACAAACGCTAGCTCGCCTTACAAGAAACACACTCCGCTTTAGAGAAAAGAGCACTCTTCTACTCTACTGTGTTTCCTATGGGTTCCGAACAGTGAGCTTGCTCAGAACAAAAGAACTGTGCTTCCTACACACACGGGCCATATCTAGTTCAACTCTGCTTAGGAAACTGACAAGAACAGTAGCTCCTCTTCTGTCCAATACACTGTACTTGCAAAGAACAGTAGCAAGTGTTGTTTGCACTGTGTACGGCAGTAGGAGCGCAATAGTGACTCTTCTTACCAGAAAACAACTCTTGCTCATAGGACAAGAACCTCCATGTAATTCAACTACATTTAGGACTGGGAAACAAATGCTAGCTCACCTTACAAGAAACACAATCTGCTTTTGAGAAATGAGCACTCTTTTACTCTACTGTGTTTCCTATAGAGCCAGAACAGTGAGCTTGCTCAGAACAAAAGAACTGTGCTTCCTACACACACGGGCTATATCTAGTTCAACTCTGCTTAGGAAACTGACAAGAGCAGTAGCTCCTCTTCAGTCCAATACACTGTACTTGCTGGGAGCAGACGCGAGTGCTATTTGCACTGTTTATCACAAAGGGAGCACAATAGTGACTGTCCTTACCAGAATACATCCCTTGCTCCTAGGACCAGAAACTGCATGTGATTCAACTCCATTTTGGACTGGGAAACAAACGCTAGCTCGCCTTACAAGAAACACACTCTGCTTTTGAGAAAAGAGCACTCTTCTATTCTACTGTGTTTCCTATGGGGTCCGAACAGTGAGCTTGCTCAGAACAAAAGAACTGTGCTTCCTACACTCCCGGGCCATATCTAGTTCAACTCTGCTTAGGAAACTGACAAGAACAGTAGATCATCTTCAGTCCAATACACTGTACATGCTGGGAACAGACGCGAGTGCTATTTGCCCTGTGTATGACAATGGGAGCGCAATAGTGACTCTTCTTACCAAAAAACAACTCTTGCTTGTAGGACCAGAAACTGCATGTGATTCAACTCCATTTAGGACTGGGAAACAAACACTAGCTCGCTTTACAAGAAACACACTCTGCTTTTGAGAAAAGAGCACTCTTCTATTCCACTGTGTTTCCTATGGGGTCCGAACAGTAAGCTTGCTCAGAACAAAAGAACTGTGCTTCCTACAGACACGGGCCATATCTAGTTCAACTCTGCTTAGGAAACTGACAAGAACAGTAGCTCCTCTTCAGTCCAATACACTGTACTTGCTGGGAACAGACATGAGTGCTATTTGCACTGTTTATCACAAAGGGAGCACAATAGTGACTTTCCTTACCAGAATACATCCCTTGCTCGTAGGACCAGAAACTGCATGTGATTCAACTCCATTTTGGACTGGGAAACAAACGCTAGCTCGCCTTACAAGAAACACACTCTGCTTTTGAGAAAAGAGCACTCTTCTATTCTACTGGGTTTCCTATGGGGTCCGAACATTGAGCTTGCTCAGAACAAAAGAACTGTGCTTCCTACACTCCCGGGCCATATCTAGTTAAACTCTGCTTAGGAAACTGACAAGAACAGTAGATTATCTTCAGTCCAATACACTGTACATGCTGGGAAAAGACACGAGTGCTATTTGCCCTGTGTATGACAATGGGAGCGCAATAGTGACTCTTCTTACCAAAAAACAACTCTTGCTTGTAGGACCAGAAACTGCATGTGATTCAACTCCATTTAGGACTGGGAAACAAACGCTAGCTCGTTTACTAGAAACACACTCTGCTTTTGAGAAAAGAGCACTCTTCTATTCTACTGTGTTTCTTATGGGGTCCGAACAGTAAGCTTGCTCAGAACAAGAGAACTGTGCTTCCTACACACACGGGCCATATCTAGTTCAACTCCGCTTAGGAAACTGACAAGAACAGTAGATCCTCTTCAGTCCAATACACTTTACATGCTGGGAACAGACGCCAGTGCTATTTGCCCTGTGTATGACAATGGGAGCACAATAGTGACTCTTCTTACCATAATACAACTCTTGCTCGTAGGACCAGAAAGTGCATGTGATTCAACTCCATTTAGGACTGGGAAACAAACGCTAGCTCGCCTTAGAAGAAACACATTCTGCTTTTGAGAAAGAGCACTCTTCTACTCTACTGTGTTTCCTATAGGGCCAGAAGAGTGAGCTTGCTCAGAACAAAAGAAGTGTACTTCCTACACACACGGGCCATATCTAGTTCAACTTTGCTTAGGAAACTGACAAGAACAGTAGCTCCTCTTCAGTCCAATACACTGTACATCCTGGGAACAGACGCGAGTCCTATTTGCCCTGTGTATGGCAATGGGAACACAATAGTGACTCTTCTTACTAGAAAACAACTCTTGCTTGTAGGACCAGAAACTGCATGTGATTCAACTCCATTTAGGACTGGGAAACAAAAGCTAGCTCGCCTTACAAGAAACACACTCTGCTTTTGAGAAAAGAGCACTCTTCTACTCTACTGTGTTTCCTATAGGGCCAAAACAGTGAGCTTGCTCAGAACAAAAGAACTGTGCTTCCTACACACACCGGCCATATCTAGTTCAACTCTGCTGAGGAAACTGACAAGAGCAGTAGATCCTCTTCAGTCCAATACACTGTACATGCTGGGAACAGACGCCAGTGCTATTTGCCCTGTGTATGACAATGGGAGCACAATAGTGACCCTTCTTACCAGAAAACAACTCTTGCTCCTAGGATCAGAAACTGCATGTGATTCAACTCCATTTAGGACTGGGAAACAAACGCTAGCTTGCCTTACAAGAAACACACTCCGCTTTAGAGAAAAGAGCACTCTTCTACTCTACTGTGTTTCCTATGGGTTCCGAACAGTGAGCTTGCTCAGAACAAAAGAACTGTGCTTCCTACAAACACGGGCCATATCTAGTTCAACTCTGCTTAGGAAACTGACAAGAACAGTAGCTCCTCTTCTGTCCAATACACTGTACTTGCAAAGAACAGTAGCAAGTGTTGTTTGCTCTGTGTACGGCAGTAGGAGCACAATAGTGACTCTTCTTACCAGAAAACAACTCTTGCTCATAGGACAAGAACCTCCATGTAATTCAACTCCATTTAGGACTGGGAAACAAATGCTAGCTCACCTTACAAGAAACACAATCTGCTTTTGAGAAAAGAGCACTCTTCTACTCTACTGTGTTTCCTATAGAGCCAGAACAGTGAGCTTGCTC
>NW_026736223.1:0-79000 GCF_949786415.1 Peromyscus eremicus | reverse complement strand
CATGTGACTCAACTCCATTTAGGACTGGGAAACAAACGCGAGGTCGCCTTACAAGAAACACACTCTGCTTTTGAGAAAAGAGCACTCTTCTACATTACTGTGTTTCCTATGGGGTCCAAACAGTGAGATTGCTCAGAACAAAAGAACTGTGCTTCCTACACACACGGGACATATCTCGTTCAACTCTACTTAGGAAAATGACAAGAACAGTAGCTCCTCTTTAGTCCGAAACACTGTACTTGCTGGGAACAGACGCCAGTGCTATTTGTCCTGTGTATGGCAATGGCAGCACAATACTGACTCTTCTTACATAAAACAACTCTTGCTCCTAGGACCAGAAACTGCATGTGATTCAACTCTATTTAGGACTGGGAAACAAAGGCTAGCTGGCCTTACAAGAAACACACTCTGCTTTTGAGAAAAGAGCACTCTTCTACTCTACTGTGTTTCCTGTAGGACTAGAACAGTGAGCTTGCTCAGAAAAAAGAACTGTGCTTCCTACACACACGGGCCATATCTAGTTCAACTCTTCTTAAGAAACTGAGAAGAACAGTAGCTCCTCTTCAGTCCAATACACTGTACTTGCTGGGAAGAGACGGGAGGGCTATTTGCACTGTGTATGACAATGGGATCGCAATAGTGACTTTCCTTACCAGAAAACAACTCTTGCTCTTAGGACCAGAAACTGCATGTGATTCAACTCCATTTAGGACTGGGAAACAAACGCTACCTTGCCTTACAAGAAACACACTCTGCTTTTGAGTAAAGAGCACTCTTCTACTCAACTGTTTTTCCTATGGGGTCCGAACAGTGAGATTGCTCTGAACAAAAAAACTGTGCTTCCTACACACACGGCCATATCTAGTTCAACTCTACTTAGGAAACTGACAAGAACAGTAGCTCCTCTTCAGTCCGATACACTGTACTTGCTGGGAACAGACGCGAGTGCTATTTGCACTGTGTATGGCAATTAGAGCACAATAGTGACTCGTCTTACCAGAAAACAACTCTTGCTTGTAGGACAAAAAACTGCATGTGACTCAACTCCATTTAGGACTAGGAAACAAACGCTAGTTCGCCTTCCAAGAAACACACTCTGCTTTTGAGAAAAGAGCACTCTTCTACTCTACTGTGTTTCCTATGTGTTCCAAACAGTGAGCTTGCTCAGAACAAAAAAACTGTGCTACCTACACACACAGCCACATCTAGTTCAAGTCTGCTTAGGAACCTGACAAGAACAGTAGCTCCTGTTCAGTCCAATACACTGTACTTGCTGGGAACAGACGCCAGTGCTATTTGTCCTGTGAATGGCAATGTCAGCACAATAGTGACTCTTCTTACCAGAAAACAACTCTTGCTCGTAGGACCAGAAACTGCATGGGATTCAACTCCATTTAGGACTGGGAAACAAACGCTAGCTCGCCTTACAGGAAACACACTCTGCTTTTGAGAAAAGAGCACTCTTCTACATTACTGTGTTTCCTATGGGGTCCAAACAGTGAGCTTGCTCAGAACAAAAGAACTGTGCTTCCTACACACACGGGACATATCTCGTTCAACTCTGCTTAGGAAACTGACAAGAACAGTAGCTTCTCTTCAGTCTGATACACTGTACTTGCTGGGAACAGACACGAGTGCTATTTGCACTGTGTATGACAATGGGAGCGCAATAGTGACTTTCCTTACCAGAAAACAACTCTTGTTCGTAGGACCAGAAACTGCATGGGATTCAACTTCATTTAGGACAAGGAAACAAACGCTAGCTCGACTTACAAGAAACACACTCTGCTTTAGAGAAAAGAGCACTCTTCTATTCTTGTGTGTTTCCTATGGGGTCCAAACAGTGAGCTTGCTTAGAACAAAAGAACTGTGCTTCCTACACACATGGACCATATCTAGTTCAATTCTGCTTAGGAAACTGACAAGAACAGTAGCTCCTATACAGTCCCATACTCTGTACTTGCTGGGAACAGACGCGAGTGCTATTTGCACTGTGTATGGCATTTGGAGCGCAATAGTGACTCTTCTTACCAGAAAACAATTCTTGCTCATAGGACCAGAAACTGCATGTGACTCAACTCCATTTAGGACTGGGAAACAAACGCTAGCTCGCGTTAGAAGAAACACACTCTGCTTTTGAGAAAAGAGCCATCTTCTACTCTAAAGTGTTTCCTAAGGGGTCCGAACAGTGAACTTGCTCAGAACAAAAGAACTGTGCTTCCTACACACAGGGGCCATATCTAGTTCAACTCTGCTTAGGAAACTGACAAGAACAGTAGCTCATCTTCAGTCCAATACACTGTACTTTCTGGGAACAGACGCGAGTGCTATTTGCACTATGCATGGCAATGGGAGCGCAATAGTGACTTTCCTTACCAGAAAACAACTCATGCTAGTAGGAACAAAACTCTATGTGATTCAACTCTATTTCTGTCTGGGAAACAAACACTAGCTCGCCTTACAAGAAACACACTCTGCTTTTGAGAAAAGAGCACTCGTCTAGTCTACTGTGTTTCCTATAGGGCCAGAACACTGAGCTTGCTCAGAACAAAAGAACTGTGCTTCCTACACACATGGCCATATCTAGTTCAATTCTGCTTAGAAACCTGACAAGAACAGTAGATCCTCTTCAGTCCAATACACTGTACTTGCTGGGAACAGACGCCAGTGCTCTTTGTCCTGTGTATGGCAATGGCAGCGCAATAGTGACTCTTCTTACCATGAAACAACTCTTGCTCGTATGACCAGAAACTGCATGTGATTCAACTCCATTTAGGACTGGGAAACAAACGCTCGCTGGCCTTCCAAGAAACACACTCTGCTTTTGAGAAAAGAGCAGTCTTCTAATCTACTGTGTTTCCCATAGGGCCAGAACAGTGAGCTTGCTCCGAACAAAAGAACTGTGCTTCCTACACACGGGCCATATCTAGTTCAACTCTGCTTAGGAAACTGACACGAACAGGATCTCCTCTTCAGTCCGATACACTGTACTTGCTGGTAACAGACGCGAGTGCTATTTGCACTGTGTATGGCATTGGGAGCGCAATAGTGACTTTCCTTACCAGAAAACAACTCTTGCTCATAGGACCAGAAACTGCATGTGATTCAACTCCATTTAGGACTGGGAAACAAACGCTAGCTTGTCTTACAAGAAACAAACTTTGCTTTTGAGAAAAGAGCACTCTTCTACTCTACTGTGCTTCCTATGGGGTCCGAACAGTGAGCTTGCTCAGAACAAAAGAACTGTGCTTCCTACACACATGGCCATATCTAGTTCAACTCTGCTTAGGAAACTGACAAGAACAGTAGGTCCTCTTCAGTCCAATACACTGTACTTGCTGGGAACAGACGCCAGTGCTATTTGTCCTGTGTATGGCAATGGCAGCACAATACTGACTCTTCTTACCATAAAACAACTCTTGCTCGTAGGACCAGAAACTTCATGTTATTCAACTCTATTTAGGACTAGGAAACAAACGCTAGCTGGCCTTACAAGAAACACACTCTGCTTTAGAGAAAAGAGCACTCTTCTACTCTACTGTGTTTATTATAAGGCCTGAACAGTGAGCTTGCTCAGAATAAAAGAACTGTGCTTCCTACACACACACACACATATCTAGTTCAATTCTGCTTAGTAACCTGACAAGAACAGTAGATCCTCTTCAGTCCAATACACTGTACTTGCTGGGAACATACGCGAGTGCTATTTGCACTGTGTACGGCAATTGGAGCACAATAGTGACTCGTCTTACCAGAAAAGAACGCTTGCTGGTAGGACAAAAAACTGCATGTGACTCAACTCCATTTAGGACTGGGAAACAAACTCTAGCTCGCTTTACAAGAAACACACTCTGCTTTTGAGAAAAGAGCACTCTTCTACTCTACTGTGTTTCCTATAGGGCCAGAACAGTGAGCTTGCTCAGAAAAAAGAACTGTGCTTCCTACACATACGGGCCATATCTAGTTCATCTCTTCTTAAGAAACTGAGAAGAACAGTAGCTCCTCTTCAGTCCAATACACTGTACTTGCTGGGAACAGACGGGAGGGCTATTTGCACTGTGTATGGCAATGGGATCGCAATAGTGACTTTCCTTACCAGAAAACAACTCTTGCTCGTAGGACCAGAAACTGCATGTGATTCAACTCCATTTAGGACTGGGACACAAACGCTAGCTCGCCTTATAAGAAACTCACTCTGCTTTTGAGAAAAGAGCACTCTTCTACTCTACTGTTTTTCCTAAGGGGTCAGAACAGTGAGATTGCTCAGAACAAAAAAACTGTGCTTCCTACACACACGGCCATATCTAGTTCAAGTCTGCTTAGGAAACTGACAAGAACAGTAGCTCCTCTTCAGTCCGATACACTGTACTTGCTGGGAACAGACGCGAGTGCTATTTGCACTGTGTATGGCAATGGGAGCGCAATATTGACTTTCCTTACCAGAAAACAAGTCTTGCTCGTAGGACCAGAAACTGCATGTGATTCAACTCCATTTAGGACTGGGAAACAAACACTAGCTCGCCTTACTAGAAACACACTCTGCTTTTGAGAAAAGAGCACTCTTCTTCTCTACTGTGATTCCTATAGGGCCAGAACAGTGAGCTTGCACAGAACAAAATAACTGTGCTTCCTACACACACGGTCCATATCTAGTTCAACTCTGCTTAGGAAACTGACAAGAACAGTAGCTCCTATTCAGTCCAATACACTGTACTTGTGTGGAACAGACACGAGTGCTATTTGCACTGTGTATGTTAATTGGAGCACAATAGTGACTCGTCTTACCAGAAAACAACTCTTGCTTGTAGGACAAAAAACTGCGTGTGACTCAACTCCATTTAGGACTAGGAAACAAACGCTAGCTCGCCTTCCAAGAAACACACTCTGCTTTTGAGAAAAGAGCACTCTTCTACTCTACTGTGTTTCCTTTGTGTTCCGAACAGTGAGCTTGCTCAGAACAAAAGAAGTGTGCCCCCTACACACGGCCATATCTAGTTCAAGTCTGCTTAGGAAACTGACAAGAACAGTAGCACCTATTCAGTCCAATACACTGTACTTGCTGGGAACAGACACGAGTGCTATTTGCACTGTGTATGGCAATGGGAGCGCAATAGTGACTTTCCTTACCATAAAACAACTCTTGTTTGTAGGACCAGAAACTGCATGGGATTCAACTTCATTTAGGACAAGGAAATAAACGCTAGCTCGAATTACAAGAAACACACTCTGCTTTAGAGAAAAGAGCACTCTTCTACTCTTCTGTGTTTCCTATGGGGTCCAAACAGTGAGCTTGCTTAGAACAAAAGAACTGTGCTTCCTACACACATGGACCATATCTAGTTCAATTCTGCTTAGGAAACTGACAAGAACAGTAGCTCCTATACAGTCCCATACTCTGTACTTGCTGGGAACAGACACGAGTGCTATTTGCACTGTGTATGGCATTAGGCGCGCAATTGTGACTCTTCTTACCAGAAAACAACTCTTACTCATAGGACCAAAAACTGCATGAGTTTCAACTCCATTTAGGACTGGGAAACAAACGCGAGCTCACCTTACAAGAAACACACTTTGCTTTAGAGAAAAGAGCACTCTTCTACTCTACTGTGTTTCCTATAGGGCCAGAACAGTGAGCTTGCTCAGAACAAAAAAACTGTGCTTCCTACACAAACGGGCCATATCTAGTTCAACTCTGCTTAGGAAACTGACAAGAACAGTAGGTCCTCTTCAGTCCAATACACTGTACTTGCTGGGAACAGACGCCAGTGCTATTTGTCCTGTGTATGGCAATGGCAGCACAATACTGACTCTTCTTACCATAAAACAACTCTTGCTCGTAGGACCAGAAACTGCATGTTATTCAACTCTATTTAGGACTAGGAAACAAACGCTAGCTGGCCTTACAAGAAACACACTCTGCTTTAGAGAAAAGAGCACTCTTCTACTCTACTGTGTTTATTATAAGGCCTGAACAGTGAGCTTGCTCAGAATAAAAGAACTGTGCTTCCTACACACACACACACATATCTAGTTCAATTCTGCTTAGTAACCTGACAAGAACAGTAGATCCTCTTCAGTCCAATACACTGTACTTGCTGGGAACATACGCGAGTGCTATTTGCACTGTGTACGGCAATTGGAGCACAATAGTGACTCGTCTTACCAGAAAAGAACGCTTGCTGGTAGGACAAAAAACTGCATGTGACTCAACTCCATTTAGGACTGGGAAACAAACTCTAGCTCGCTTTACAAGAAACACACTCTGCTTTTGAGAAAAGAGCACTCTTCTACTCTACTGTGTTTCCTATAGGGCCAGAACAGTGAGCTTGCTCAGAAAAAAGAACTGTGCTTCCTACACATACGGGCCATATCTAGTTCATCTCTTCTTAAGAAACTGAGAAGAACAGTAGCTCCTCTTCAGTCCAATACACTGTACTTGCTGGGAACAGACGGGAGGGCTATTTGCACTGTGTATGGCAATGGGATCGCAATAGTGACTTTCCTTACCAGAAAACAACTCTTGCTCGTAGGACCAGAAACTGCATGTGATTCAACTCCATTTAGGACTGGGACACAAACGCTAGCTCGCCTTATAAGAAACTCACTCTGCTTTTGAGAAAAGAGCACTCTTCTACTCTACTGTTTTTCCTAAGGGGTCAGAACAGTGAGATTGCTCAGAACAAAAAAACTGTGCTTCCTACACACACGGCCATATCTAGTTCAAGTCTGCTTAGGAAACTGACAAGAACAGTAGCTCCTCTTCAGTCCGATACACTGTACTTGCTGGGAACAGACGCGAGTGCTATTTGCACTGTGTATGGCAATGGGAGCGCAATATTGACTTTCCTTACCAGAAAACAAGTCTTGCTCGTAGGACCAGAAACTGCATGTGATTCAACTCCATTTAGGACTGGGAAACAAACACTAGCTCGCCTTACTAGAAACACACTCTGCTTTTGAGAAAAGAGCACTCTTCTTCTCTACTGTGATTCCTATAGGGCCAGAACAGTGAGCTTGCACAGAACAAAATAACTGTGCTTCCTACACACACGGTCCATATCTAGTTCAACTCTGCTTAGGAAACTGACAAGAACAGTAGCTCCTATTCAGTCCAATACACTGTACTTGTGTGGAACAGACACGAGTGCTATTTGCACTGTGTATGTTAATTGGAGCACAATAGTGACTCGTCTTACCAGAAAACAACTCTTGCTTGTAGGACAAAAAACTGCGTGTGACTCAACTCCATTTAGGACTAGGAAACAAACGCTAGCTCGCCTTCCAAGAAACACACTCTGCTTTTGAGAAAAGAGCACTCTTCTACTCTACTGTGTTTCCTTTGTGTTCCGAACAGTGAGCTTGCTCAGAACAAAAGAAGTGTGCCCCCTACACACGGCCATATCTAGTTCAAGTCTGCTTAGGAAACTGACAAGAACAGTAGCACCTATTCAGTCCAATACACTGTACTTGCTGGGAACAGACACGAGTGCTATTTGCACTGTGTATGGCAATGGGAGCGCAATAGTGACTTTCCTTACCATAAAACAACTCTTGTTTGTAGGACCAGAAACTGCATGGGATTCAACTTCATTTAGGACAAGGAAATAAACGCTAGCTCGAATTACAAGAAACACACTCTGCTTTAGAGAAAAGAGCACTCTTCTACTCTTCTGTGTTTCCTATGGGGTCCAAACAGTGAGCTTGCTTAGAACAAAAGAACTGTGCTTCCTACACACATGGACCATATCTAGTTCAATTCTGCTTAGGAAACTGACAAGAACAGTAGCTCCTATACAGTCCCATACTCTGTACTTGCTGGGAACAGACACGAGTGCTATTTGCACTGTGTATGGCATTTGGCGCGCAATAGTGACTCTTCTTACCAGAAAACAACTCTTACTCATAGGACCAAAAACTGCATGAGTTTCAACTCCATTTAGGACTGGGAAACAAACGCGAGCTCACCTTACAAGAAACACACTTTGCTTTAGAGAAAAGAGCACTCTTCTACTCTACTGTGTTTCCTATAGGGCCAGAACAGTGAGCTTGCTCAGAACAAAAAAACTGTGCTTCCTACACAAACGGGCCATATCTAGTTCAACTCTGCTTAGGAAACTGACAAGAACAGTAGCTGCTCTTCAGTCCGATAAACTGTACTTGCTGGGAAAAGACGCGAGTGCTATTTGCACTGTGTATGGCAATGGGAGTGCAATAGTAACTTTCCTTACCAGAAAACAACTCTTTCTTGTAGGACCAGAAACTGCATGTGATTCAACTCCATTAAGGACTGGAAAACAAACTCTAGCTTGTCTTACAAGAAACACACTCTCTTTTGAGAAAAGAGCACTCTTCTACTCTACTGTGTTTCCTATGGGGTCCGAACAGTGAGCTTGCTCAGAACAAAAGAACTGTGCTTCCTACACACACGGCCATATCTAGTTCATTTCTGCTTAGGAACCTGACAAGAACAGTAGATCCTCTTCAGTCCAATACACTGTACTTGCTGGGATCAGACGCCAGTGCTATTTGTTCTGTGTATGGCAATGGCAGCGCAATCGTGACTATATTTACCATAAAACAACTCTTGCTCATATGACCAGAAACTGCATGTGATTCCACTCCATTTAGGACTGGGAAACAAACGCCAGCTTGCCTTACGAGAAACACACTCTGCTTTTGAGAAAAGAGCACTCTTCTACTCTACTGTGTTTTCTACGGGGTCCAAACAGTAAGCTTGCTCAGAACAAAAGAACTGTGCTTTCTACACGCACGGACCATATCTAGTTCAACTCTGCTTAGGAAACTGACAAGAACAGTAGCTCCTGTTCAGTCCAATACACTGTACTTGCTGGGAAAAGATGCGAGTGCTATTTGCCAGGTGTATGGCAATGGGAGCGCAATAGTGACTTTCCATACCAGAAAACAACTCTTGTTCGTAGGACCACAAACTGCATGTGATTCAATTCCATTTAGGACTAGGAAACAAACGCTAGCTTGCCTTACCAGAAACACACTCTGCTGTTGAGAAAAGAGCACTCTTCTACTCTACTGTGTTTCCTATGGGGTCTGAACAGTGAGCTTGCTCAGAACAAAAGATCTGTGCTTCCTACAAACACGGCCATATCTAGTTCAATTCTGCTTAGGAACCTGAGAAGAACAGTAGCTCTTCTTCAGTCCAATACACTGAACTTGCTGGGAACAGACGCCAGTGCTATTTGTCCTGTGTATGGCAATGGCAGCGCAATAGTGACTCTTCTTACCAGAAAACAACTCTTGCTGGTAGGACCAGAAACTGCATGTGATTCAACTCTATTTAGGACTGGGAAACAAACGCTAGCTGGCCTTACAAGAAACACACTCTGCTTTAGAGAAAAGAGCACTCTTCTACTCTACTGTGTTTCCTATAGGGCCAGAACAGTAAGCTTGCTCAGAACAAAAGAACTGTGCTTCCTACAAATGGGCCATATCTAGTTCAACTCTGCTTAGGAAACTGACCAGAACAGTAGCTCCTCTTCAGTCCGATACACTGTACTTGCTGGAAACAGACGCGAGTGCTATTTGCACTGTGTATTGCAATGGGAGCGCAATAGTGAATTTCCTTACCAGAAAATAACTCTTGCTGGTAGGACCAGAAACTGCATGTTATTCATCTCCATTTAGGACTGGGAAACAAATGCTAGCTCGCATTACATGAAACACATTCTGCTTTTGAGAAAAGAGCACTCTTCTACTCTACTGTGTTTCCTATGGGGTCCGAACAGTGAGCTTGCTCAGAACAAAAGAACTGTGCTTCCTACACACACGGGCCATATCTAGTTCAATTCTGCTTAGGAAACTGACAAGAACAGCAGCTCCTCTTCAGTCCAATACACTGTACTTTCTGGGAACAGACGCGAGTGCTATTTGCACTGTGTATGGCAATTGGAGCACAATAGTGACTCGTCTTACCAGAAAACAACTCTTGCTTGTAGGACAAAATACTGCATGTGACTCATCTCCATTTAGGACTGAGAAACAAACGCAAGCTCGCCTTATAAGAAACACACTCTCCTTTTGAGAAAAGAGCACTCTTCTACTCTACTGTGTTTCCTATGGGTTCCGAACAGTAAGCTTGCTCAGAACAAAAAAACTGTGCTTCCTACACACAGGGCCATATCTAGTTCAAGTCTGCTTAGGAACCTGACAAGAACAGTAGATCCTCTTCAGTCCAATACACTGTACTTGCTGGGAACAGACGCGTGTGCTATTTGCACTGTGTATGGCAATGGCAGCACAATACTGACTCTTCTTACCATAAAAAACTCTTGCTCGTAGGACCAGAAACTGCATGTGATTCCACTCTATTTAGGACTGGGAAACAAACGCTAGCTGGCCTTACAAGAAACACACTCTGCTTTTGAGAAAAGAGCACTCTTCTACTCTACTGTGTTTCCTATATTGCTAGAATAGTGAGCTTGCTCAGAACAAAAGAACTGTGCTTCCCACACACACGGCCATATCTAGTTCACCTCTACTTAGGAAACTGACAAGAACAGTAGCTCCTCTTCAGTCCGATACACTGTACTTGCTGGGAACAGACTCAAGTGCTATTTGTCCTGTGTATGGCAATGGCAACACAATACTGACTCTTCTTACCATAAAACAACTCTTGCTCGTAGGACCAGAAACTGCATGTGATTCAACTCTATTTAGGACTGGGAAACAAATGCTAGCTGGCCTTACAAGAAACACAGTCTGCTTTAGAGAAAAGAGCACTCTTCTACTCTACTGTGTTTATTATAAGGGCTGAACAGTGAGCTTGCTCAGAACAAAAGAACTGTGCTTCCTACACACACACCTATATCTAGTTCAATTCTGCTTAGGAACCTGACAAGAACAGTAGATCCTCTTCAGTCCAATACACTGTACTTGCTGGGAACATACGCGAGTGCTATTTGCACTGTGTACGGCAATTGGAGCACAATAGTGACTCGTCTTACCAGAAAAGAACGCTTGCTCGTAGGACAAAAAATTGCATGTGACTCAACTCCATTTAGGACTGGGAAACAAACTCTAGCTTGCTTTACAAGAAACACACTCTGCTTTTGAGAAAAGAGCACTCTTCTACTCTACTGTGTTTCCTATAGGGCCAGAACAGTGAGCTTGCTCAGAAAAAAGAACTGTGCTTCCTACACACACGGCCATATCTAGTTCAAGTCTGCTTAGGAAACTGACAAGAACAGTAGCACCTATTCAGTCTAATACACTGTACATGCTGGGAACAGACACGAGTGCTATTTGCACTGTGTATGGCAATGGGAGCGCAATAGTGACTTTCCTTACCAGAAAACAACTCTTGTTCGTAGGACCAGAAACTGCATGGGATTCAACTTCATTTAGGACAAGGAAACAAACGCTAGCTCGACTTACAAGAAACACACTCTGCTTTAGAGAAAAGAGCACTCTTCTACTCTTCTGTGTTTCCTATGGGGTCCAAACAGTGAGCTTGCTTAGAACAAAAGAACTGTGCTTCCTACACACATGGACCATATCTAGTTCAATTCTGCTTAGGAAACTGACAAGAACAGTAGCTCCTAGACAGTCCCATACTCTGTACTTGCTGGGTATAGACGCGTGTGCTATTTGCACTGTGTATGGCAATTGGAGCACAATAGTGACTCTTCTTACCAGAAAACAACTCTTGCTCGTAGGACCAAAAAATGCATGAGACTCAACTCCATTTAGGACTGGGAAACAAACGCAAGCTCACCTTAAAAAGAAACACAATTTGCTTTAGAGAAAAGAGCACTCTTCTACTCTACTGTGTTTCCTAGAGGGCCAGAACAGTGAGCTTGCTCAGAACAAAAAAAATGTGCTTCCTACACAAACGGGCGATATCTAGTTCAACTCTGCTTAGAAAACTGACAAGAACAGTAGCTCCTCTTCAGTCCGATACACTGTACTTGCTGGGAACAGACGCGTGTGCTATTTGCACTGTGTATGGCAATGGGAGCGCAATAGTGACTTTCCTTACCAGAAAACAACTCTTGCTCGTAGGACCAGAAACTGCATGGGATTCAACTCCATTTAGGACTGGGAAACAAACGCTAGCTTGTCTTACAAGAAACACACTCTCTTTTGAGAAAAGAGTACTCTTCTACTCTACTGTGTTTCCTATGGGGACGGAAAAGTGAGCTTGCTCAGAACAAAAGAACTGTGCTTCCTACACACACGGCCATATCTAGTTCAATTCTGCTTAGGAACCTGACAAGAACAGTAGATCCTCTTCAGTCCAATACACTGTACTTGCTGGGAACAGACGCGTGTGCTATTTGCACTGTGTATGGCAATGGGAGCGCAATAGTGACTTTCCTTATCAGAAAACAATTCTTGCTCATAGGTCCAGAAACTGCATGTGATTCAACTCCATATAGGACTGGGAAAAAATGCTAGCTCGCCTTACAAGAAAGACACTCTGCTTTTGAGAAAAGAGCACTCTTCTACTCTACTGTGTTTCCTATAGGGCCAGAACAGTGAGCTTACTCAGAACAAAAGAACTGTGCTTCCTACACACACGGCCATATCTAGTTCAACTGTACTTACGAAACTGACAAGAACAGTAGCTCCTCTTCAGTCCGATACACTGTACTTGCTAAGAACAGACGCCAGTGCTATTTGTACTGTGTATGGCAATGGCAGCACAATACTGACTCTTCTTACAATAAAACAACACTTGCTCGTAGGACCAGAAACTGCATGTGATTCAACTCTATTTAGGACTGGGAAACAAACGCTAGCTGGCCTTACAAGAAACACACTCTGCTTTAGAGAAAAGAGCACTCTTCTACTCTACTGTGTTTATTATAAGGCCTGAACAGTGAGCTTGCTCAGAACAAAAGAACTGTGGTTCCTACACACACACCCATATCTAGTTCAATTCTGCTTAGGAACCTGACAAGAACAGTAGATCCTCTTCAGTCCAATACACTGTAATTGCTGGGAACATACGCGAGTTCTATTTGCACTGTGTATGGCAATTGGAGCAAAATAGTGACTCGTCTTACCAGAAAAGAATGCTTGTTCATAGGACAAAAAACTGCATGTGACTCAACTCCATTTAGGACTGGGAAACAAACTCTAGCTCGCTTTACAAGAAACACACTCTGCTTTTGAGAAAAGAGCACTCTTATACTCTACTGTGTTTCCTATAGGGCCAGAACAGTGAGCTTGCTCAGAAAAAAGAACTGTGCTTCCTACACACACGGGCCATATCTAGTTCAACTCTTCTTAAGAAACTGAGAAGAAGAGTAGCTCCTCTTCAGTCCAATACACTGTACTTGCTGGGAACAGACGGGAGGGCTATTTGCACTGTGTTTTGCATTTGGATCGCAATAGTGACTTTCCTTACCAGAAAACAAGTCTTGCTCGTAGGACCAGAAACTGCATGTGATTCAACTCCATTTAGGACTGTGAAACAAACACTAGCTCGCCTAACTAGAAACACCCTCTGCTTTTGAGAAAAGAGCACTCTTCTACTCTACTGTGTTTCCTATATGGCCAGAAAAGTGAGCTTGCACAGAACAAAAGAACTGTGCTTCCTACACACACGGTCCATATCTAGTTCAACTCTGCTTAGGAAACTGACAAGAAAAGTAGCTCCTCTTCAGTCCAATACACTGTACTTGCGTGGAACAGACACGAGTGCTATTTGCACTGTGTATGGCAATTGGAGCACAATAGTGACTCGTCTTACCAGAAAACAACTCTTGCTTGTAGGACAAAAAACTGCATGTGACTCAACGCCATTTAGGACTAGGAAACAAAAGCTAGCTCGCCTTCCAAGAAACACACTCTGCTTTTGAGAAAAGAGCACTCTTCTACTCTACTGTGTTTCCTATGTGTTCCGAACAGTGAGCTTGCTCAGAACAAAAAAACTGTGCCTCCTACATACACGGCCATATCTAGTTCAAGTCTGCTTAGGAAACTGACAAGAACAGTAGCACCTATTCAGTCCAATACACTGTACTTGCTGGGAACAGACGCGAGTGCTATTTGCACTGTGTATGGCAATGGGAGCGCAGCAGTGACTTTCCTTACCAGAAAACAACTCTTGATCGTAGGACCAGAAACTGCATGGGATTCAACTTCATTTAGGACAAGGAAACAAACGCTAGCTCGACTTACAAGAAACACACTCTGCTTTAGAGAAAAGAGCACTCTTCTACTCTTCTGTGTTTCCTATGGGGTCCAAACAGTGAGCTTGCTTAGAACAAAAGAACTGTGCTTCCTACACACATGGAACATATCTAGTTCAATTCTGCTTAGGAAACTGACAAGAACAGTAGCTCCTATACAGTCCCATACTCTCTACTTGCTGGGAACAGACGCAAGTGCTATTTGCACTGTGTATGGCATTTGGAGCGCAATAGTGACTCTTCTTACCAGAAAACAACTCTTGCTCGTAGGTCCAAAAACTGCATGTGACTCAACTCCATTTAGGACTGGGAAAAAAACGCGAGCTCACCTTACAAGGAACACACTTTGCTTTAGAGAAAAGAGCACTCTTCTACTCTACTGTGTTTCCTATAGGGCCAGAACAGTGAGCTTGCTCAGAACAAAAAAACTGTGCTTCCTACACACACGGGCCATATCTAGTTCAACTCTGCTTAGGAAACTGACAAGAACAGTAGCTCCTCTTCAGTCCGATACACTGTACTTGCTGGGAACAGACGCGTGTGCTATTTGCACTGTGTATGGCAATGGGAGCGCAATAGTGACTTTCCTTACCAGTAAACAACTCTTGCTCGTAGGACCAGAAACTGCATGTGATTCCATTCCATTTAGGACTGGGAAACAAATGCTATCTCACCTTACAAGAAACACACTCTGCTTTTGAGAAAAGAGCAGTCTTCTACTCCACTGTGTTTACTATGGGGTCCGAAAAGTGAGCTTGCTCAGAACAAAAGAACTGTACTTCCTACACACACGGGCCATCTCTAGTTCAACTCTGCTTAGGAAACTGACCAGAACAGTAGCTCCTCTTCAGTCCAATACACTATAATTGCAGGGAGTGCTATTTACACTGTGTATGGCAATGGGAGTGCAATAGTGACTTTCCTTACCCGAAAACAACTCTTGTTCGTAGGACCACAAACTGCATGTGATTCAATTCCATTTAGGACTAGGAAACAAACGCTAGCTCGCCTTACAAGAAACACACACTGCTTTTGAGAAAAGAGCACTCTTCTATTCTACTGTGTTTCCTATGTGTTCCGAGCAGTGAGCTTGCTCAGAACAAAAAAACTGTGCTTCCTACACACACGGCCATATCTAGTTCAAGTCTGCTTAGGAACCTGACAAGAACAGTAGATCCTGTTCAGTCCAATACACTGTACTTGCTGGGAACAGACGCCAGTGCTATTTGCCCTGTGTATGGCAATGGCAGTGCAATATTGACTCTTCTTCCCAGAAAACAACTCTTGCTCGTAGGACCAGAAACTGCATGGGATTCAACTCCATTTAGGACTGGGAAACAAATGCTAGCTCTCCTTACAAGAAACACACTCTGCTTTTGAGAAAAAAGCACTCTTCTACTCTACTGTGTTTCCTATGGGGTCCAAACAGTGATCTTGCTCAGAATAAAAGAACTGTGCTTCCTACACACACCGACCATATCTAGTTCAACTCTGCTTAGGAAACTGACAAGATCAGAAGCTCCTCTTCAGTCCGATACACTGTACTTGCTGGGAACAGACGCGAGTGCTATTTGCATTGTGTATGTCAATAGGAGTGCAATAGTGACTTTCCTTACCAGAAAACAACTCTTGCTCGTAGGACCAGAAACTGCATGTGATTCAACTCCTTTTAGGACTGGGAAACAAACGCTAGCTCGTCTTACAAGATACACACTCTGCTTTTGATAAAAGAGCACTCTTCTACTCTACTGTGTTTCCTATGGGGTCCGAACAGTGAGCTTGCTCAGAACAAAAGAACTGTGCTTCCTACAAACACGGCCATATCTAGTTCAATTCTGCTTAGGAACCTGACAAGAACAGTAGCTCTTCTTCAGTCCAATACACTGAACTTGCTGGGAACAGACGCCAGTGCTATTTGTCCTGTGTATGGCAATGGCAGCGCAATAGTGACTCTTCTTACCAGAAAACAACTCTTGCTCGTAGGACCAGAAACTGCATGTGATTCAACTCTATTTAGGACTGGAAAACAAACGCTAGCTGGCCTTACAAGAAACACACTCTGCTTTAGAGAAAAAGCACTCTTGTACTCTACTGTGTTTCCTATAGGGCCAGAACAGTAAGCTTGCTCAGAGCAAAAGAACTGTGCTTCCTACACATGGGCCATATCTAGTTCAACTCTGCTTAGGAAACTGACCAGAACAGTAGCTCCTCTTCAGTCCGATACACTGTACTTGCTGGGAACAGACGCGAGTGCTCTTTGCACTGTGTATTGCAATGGGAGCGCAATAGTGAATTTCCTTACCAGAAAACAACTCTTGCTGGTAGGACCAGAAACTGCATGTGATTCATCTCCATTTAGGACTGGGAAACAAATGCTAGCTCGCCTTACATGAAACACATTCTGCTTTTGAGAAAAGAGCACTCTTCTACTCTACTGTGTTTCCTATGGGGTCCGAACAGTGAGCTTGCTCAGAACAAAAGAACTGTGCATCCCACACACACGGGCCATATCTAGTTCAATTCTGCTTAGGAAACTGACAAGAACAGTAGCTCCTCTTCAGTCCAATACACTGTACTTTCTGGGAACATACGCGAGTGCTATTTGCACTGTGTACGGCAATTGGAGCACAATAGTGACTCGTCTTACCAGAAAAGAACGCTTGCTCGTAGGACAAAAAACTGCATGTGACTCAACTCCATTTAGGACTGGGAAACAAACTCTAGCTTGCTTTACAAGAAACACACTCTGCTTTTGAGAAAAGAGCACTCTTCTACTCTACTGTGTTTCCTATAGGGCCAGAACAGTGAGCTTGCTCAGAAAAAAGAACTGTGCTTCCTACACACACGGCCATATCTAGTTCAAGTCTGCTTAGGAAACTGACAAGAACAGTAGCACCTATTCAGTCTAATACACTGTACATGCTGGGAACAGACACGAGTGCTATTTGCACTGTGTATGGCAATGGGAGCGCAATAGTGACTTTCCTTACCAGAAAACAACTCTTGTTCGTAGGACCAGAAACTGCATGGGATTCAACTTCATTTAGGACAAGGAAAGAAACGCTAGCTCGA
Organism: Peromyscus eremicus; assembly: GCF_949786415.1. Classification (NCBI taxonomy): domain Eukaryota; kingdom Metazoa; phylum Chordata; class Mammalia; order Rodentia; family Cricetidae; genus Peromyscus; species Peromyscus eremicus. Next base: position 61,754 of record NW_026736223.1, on the reverse strand, counting down.
CTTACAAGAAACACACTCTGCTTTAGAGAAAAGAGCACTCTTCTACTCTTCTGTGTTTCCTATGGGGTCCAAACAGTGAGCTTGCTTAGAACAAAAGAACTGTGCTTCCTACACACATGGACCATATCTAGTTCAATTCTGCTTAGGAAACTGACAAGAACAGTAGCTCCTAGACAGTCCCATACTCTGTACTTGCTGGGTATAGACGCGTGTGCTATTTGCACTGTGTATGGCAATTGGAGCACAATAGTGACTCTTCTTACCAGAAAACAACTCTTGCTCGTAGGACCAAAAAATGCATGAGACTCAACTCCATTTAGGACTGGGAAACAAACGCAAGCTCACCTTAAAAAGAAACACAATTTGCTTTAGAGAAAAGAGCACTCTTCTACTCTACTGTGTTTCCTAGAGGGCCAGAACAGTGAGCTTGCTCAGAACAAAAAAACTGTGCTTCCTACACAAACGGGCCATATCTAGTTCAACTCTGCTTAGGAAACTGACATGAACAGTAGCTCCTCTTCAGTCCGATACACTGTACTTGCTGGGAACAGACGCGTGTGCTATTTGCACTGTGTATGGCAATGGGAGCGCAATAGTGACTTTCCTTACCAGAAAACAACTCTTGCTCGTAGGACCAGAAACTGCATGGGATTCACCTCCATTTAGGACTGGGAAACAAACGCTAGCTTGTCTTACAAGAAACACACTCTCTTTTGAGAAAAGAGTACTCTTCTACTCTACTGTGTTTCCTATGGGGACGGAAAAGTGCGCTTGCTCAGAACAAAAGAACTGTGCTTCCTACACACACGGCCATATCTAGTTCAATTCTGCTTAGGAACCTGACAAGAACAGTAGATCCTCTTCAGTCCAATACACTGTACTTGCTGGGAACAGACGCGAGTGCTATTTGCACTTTGTATGGAAATGGGAGCGCAATAGTGACTTTCCTTATCAGAAAACAATTCTTGCTCATAGTTCCAGAAACTGCATGTGATTCAACTCCATATAGGACTGGGAAAAAACGCTAGCTCGCCTTACAAGAAAGACACTCTGCTTTTGAGAAAAGAGCACTCTTCTACTCTACTGTGTTTCCTATAGGGCCAGAACAGTGAGCTTACTCAGAACAAAAGAACTGTGCTTCCTACACACACGGCCATATCTAGTTCAACTGTACTTACGAAACTGACAAGAACAGTAGCTCCTCTTCAGTCCGATACACTGTACTTGCTAAGAACAGACGCCAGTGCTATTTGTCCTGTGTATGGCAATGGCAGCACAATACTGACTCTTCTTACCATAAAACAACACTTGCTCGTAGGACCAGAAACTGCATGTGATTCAACTCTATTTAGGACTGGGAAACAAACGCTAGCTGGCCTTACAAGAAACACACTCTGCTTTAGAGAAAAGAGCACTCTTCTACTCTACTGTGTTTATATAAGGCCTGAACAGTGAGCTTGCTCAGAACAAAAGAACTGTGGTTCCTACACACACACCCATATCTAGTTCAATTCTGCTTAGGAAAATGACAAGAACAGTAGATCCTCTTCAGTCCAATACACTGTAATTGCTGGGAACATACGCGAGTGCTATTTGCACTGTGTATGGCAATTGGAGCACAATAGTGACTCGTCTTACCAGAAAAGAATGCTTGTTCATAGGACAAAAAACTGCATGTGACTCAACTCCATTTAGGACTGGGAAACAAACACTAGCTCGCCTTACTAGAAACACCTTCTGCTTTTGAGAAAAGAGCACTCTTCTACTCTACTGTGTTTCCTATATGGCAAGAAAAGTGAGCTTGCACAGAACAAAAGAACTGTGCTTCCTACACACACGGTCCATATCTAATTCAACTCTGCTTAGGAAACTGACAAGAAAAGTAGCTCCTCTTCAGTCCAATACACTGTACTTGCGCGGAACAGACACGAGTGCTATTTGCACTCTGTGTATGGCAATTGGAGCACAATAGTGACTCGTCTTACCAGAAAACAACTCTTGCTTGTAGGACAAAAAACTGCATGTGACTCAACTCCATTTAGGACTAGGAAACAAAAGCTAGCTCGCCTTCCAAGAAACACACTCTGCTTTTGAGAAAAGAGCACTCTTCTACTCTACTGTGTTTCCTATGTGTTCCGAACAGTGAGCTTGCTCAGAACAAAAAAACTGTGCCTCCTACATACACGGCCATATCTAGTTCAAGTCTGCTTAGGAAACTGACAAGAACAGTAGCACCTATTCAGTCCAATACACTGTACTTGCTGGGAACAGACGCGAGTGCTATTTGCACTGTTCATGGCAATGGGAGCGCAATAGTGACTTTCCTTACCAGAAAACAACTCTTGATCGTAGGACCAGAAACTGCATGGGATTCAACTTCATTTAGGACAAGGAAACAAACGCTAGCTCGACTTACAAGAAACACACTCTGCTTTAGAGAAAAGAGCACTCTTCTACTCTTCTGTGTTTCCTATGGGGTCCAAACAGTGAGCTTGCTTAGAACAAAAGAACTGTGCTTCCTACACACATGGAACATATCTAGTTCAATTCTGCTTAGGAAACTGACAAGAACAGTTGCTCCTATACAGTCCCATACTCTCTACTTGCTGGGAACAGACGCAAGTGCTATTTGCACTGTGTATGGCATTTGGAGCACAATAGTGACTCTTCTTACCAGAAAACAACTCTTGCTCATAGGTCCAAAAACTGCATGTGACTCAACTCCATTTAGGACTGGGAAAAAAACGCGAGCTCACCTTACAAGGAACACACTTTGCTTTAGAGAAAAGAGCACTCTTCTACTCTACTGTGTTTCCTATAGGGCCAGAACAGTGAGCTTGCTCAGAACAAAAAAACTGTGCTTCCTACACACACGGGCCATATCTAGTTCAACTCTGCTTAGGAAACTGACAAGAACAGTAGCTCCTCTTCAGTCCGATACACTGTACTTGCTGGGAACAGACGCGTGTGCTATTTGCACTGTGTATGGCAATGGGAGCACAATATTGACTTTCCTTACCAGAAAACAACTCTTGCTCGTAGGACCAGAAACTGCATGTGATTCCATTCCATTTAGGACTGGGAAACAAATGCTATCTCACCTTACAAGAAACACACTTTGCTTTTGAGAAAAGAGCAGTCTTCTACTCCACTGTGTTTACTATGGGGTCCGAAAAGTGAGCTTGCTCAGAACAAAAGAACTGTACTTCCTACACACACGGGCCATCTCTAGTTCAACTCTGCTTAGGAAACTGACCAGAACAGTAGCTCCTCTTCAGTCCAATACACTATACTTGCTGGGAGTGCTATTTACACTGTGTATGGCAATGGGAGTGCAATAGTGACTTTCCTTACCCGAAAACAACTCTTGTTCGTAGGACCACAAACTGCATGTGATTCAATTCCATTTAGGACTAGGAAACAAACGCTAGCTAGCCTTACAAGAAACACACACTGCTTTTGAGAAAAGAGCACTCTTCTATTCTACTGTGTTTCCTATGTGTTCCGAGCAGTGAGCTTGCTCAGAACAAAAAAACTGTGCTTCCTACACACACGGCCATATCTAGTTCAAGTCTGCTTAGGAACCTGACAAGAACAGTAGATCCTGTTCAGTCCAATACACTGTACTTGCTGGGAACAGACGCCAGTGCTATTTGTCCTGTGTATGGCAATGGCAGTGCAATATTGACTCTTCTTCCCAGAAAACAACTCTTGCTCGTAGGACCAAAAACTGCATGGGATTCAACTCCATTTAGGACTGGGAAACAAATGCTAGCTCTCCTTACAAGAAACACACTCTGCTTTTGAGAAAAGAGCACTCTTCTACTCTACTGTGTTTCCTATGGGGTCCAAACAGTGATCTTGCTCAGAATAAAAGAACTGTGCTTCCTACACACCGACCATATCTAGTTCAACTCTGCTTAGGAAACTGACAAGATCAGAAGCTCCTCTTCAGTCCGATACACTGTACTTGCTGGGAACAGACGCGAGTGCTATTTGCATTGTGTATGTCAATAGGAGTGCAATAGTGACTTTCCTTACCAGAAAACAACTCTTGCTCGTAGGACCAGAAACTGCATGTGATTCAACTCCTTTTAGGACTTGAAACAAACGCTAGCTCGCCTTACAAGATACACACTCTGCTTTTGATAAAAGAGCACTCTTCTACTCTACTGTGTTTCCTATGGGGTCCGAACAGTGAGCTTGCTCAGAACAAAAGAACTGTGCTTCCTACAAACACGGCCATATCTAGTTCAATTCTGCTTAGGAACCTGACAAGAACAGTAGCTCTTCTTCAGTCCAATACACTGAACTTGCTGGGAACAGACGCCAGTGCTATTTGTCCTGTGTATGGCAATGGCAGCGCAATAGTGACTCTTCTTACCAGAAAACAACTCTTGCTCGTAGGACCAGAAACTGCATGTGATTCAACTCTATTTAGGACTGGGAAACAAACGCTAGCTGGCCTTACAAGAAACACACTCTGCTTTAGAGAAAAAGCACTCTTGTACTCTACTGTGTTTCCTATAGGGCCAGAACAGTAAGCTTGCTCAGAGAAAAAGAACTGTGCTTCCTACACATGGGCCATATCTAGTTCAACTCTGCTTAGGAAACTGACCAGAACAGTAGCTCCTCTTCAGTCCGATACACTGTACTTGCTGGGAACAGACGCGAGTGCTCTTTGCACTGTGTATTGCAATGGGAGCGCAATAGTGAATTTCCTTACCAGAAAACAACTCTTGCTGGTAGGACCAGAAACTGCATGTGATTCATCTCCATTTAGGACTGGGAAACAAATGCTAGCTCGCCTTACATGAAACACATTCTGCTTTTGAGAAAAGAGCACTCTTCTACTCTACTGTGTTTCCTATGGGGTCCGAACAGTGAGCTTGCTCAGAACAAAAGAACTGTGCATCCTACACACACGGGCCATATCTAGTTCAATTCTGCTTAGGAAACTGACAAGAACAGTAGCTCCTCTTCAGTCCAATACACTGTACTTTCTGGGAACAGACGCGAGTGCTATTTGCACTGTGTATGGCAATTGGAGCACAATAGTGACTCGTCTTACCAGAAAACAACTCTTGCTTGTAGGACAAAATACTGCATGTGACTCAACTCCATTTATGACTGAGAAACAAACGCTAGCTCGCCTTACAAGAAACACACTCTGCTTTTGAGAAAAGAGCACTCTTCTACTCTACTGTGTTTCCTATGGGGTCTGAACAGTGAACTTGCTCAGAACAAAAGAACTGTGCTTTCAACACACACGGCCATATCTAGTTCAATTCTGCTTAGGAACCTGACAAGAACAGTAGATCCTCTTCAGTCCAATACACTGTACTTGCTGTGAACAGACGCCAGTGCTATTTGTCCTGTGTATGGCAATTGCAGCACAATATTGACTCTTCTTACCAGAAAACAACTCTTGCTCGTAGGACCAGAAATTGCATGGGATTCAACTCCATTTAGGACTGGGAAACAAACGCTAGCTCTCCTTACAAGAAACACACTCTGCTTTTGAGAATAGAGCACTCTTCTACTCTACTGTGTTTCCTATGGAGTCCAAACAGTGAGCTTGCTCAGAACAAAGAACTGTGCTTCCTACACACACTGACCATATCTAGTTCAACTCTGCTTAGGAAACTGACAAGAACAGTAGTTCCTATTCAGTCCAATACACTGTACTTGCTGGGAACAGACGCGAGTGCTATTTGCACTGTGTATGGCAATGGGTTCACAATAGTGACTTTCCTTACCAGAAAACAACTCTTGCTCATAGGACCGGAAACTGCCTGTGATTGAACTCCATTTAGGACTAGGAAACAAACGCCAGCTCGCCTTACAAGAAACACACTCTGCTTTAGAGAAAAGAGCACTCTTCTACTCTACTGTGTTTCCTATGTGGTCCGAAAAGTGAGCTTGCTCAGAACAAAAGAACTGTGCTTCCTACACACACGGGCCATATCTAGTTCAACTCTGCTTAGGAAATTGACAAGAACAGTAGCTCCTCTTCAGTCCAATACACTATACTTGATGGGAGTGCTATTTGCACTGTGTATGGCAATGGGAGTGCAATAGTGACTTTCCTTACCAGAAAACAACTCTTGCTCGTAGGATCAGAAACTGCATGTGATTCAACTCCATTTAGGACTGGGAAACAAATGCTAGCTCGCCTTACAAGAAACACATTCTGCTTTTGAGAAAAGAGCACTCTTCTACTCTATTGTGTTTCCTATGGGGTCCGAACAGTGAGCTTGCTCAGAACAAAAAAACTGTGTTTCCTACACACACGGGCCATATCTAGTTCAATTCTGCTTATAAACCTGACAAGAACAGTAGTTCCTCTTCAGTCCAATACACTGTACTTGCTGGGAACAGACGCATGTGCTATTTGCACTGTGTGTGACAATGGGAGCGAAATAGTGACTTTCCTTATCAGAAAACAATTCTTGCTCGTAGGTCCAGAAACTGCATGTGATTCAACTCCATATAGGACTGGGAAACAAACGCTAGCTCGCCTTACAAGAAACACACTCTGCTTTTGAGAAAAGGGCCCTCTTCTACTCTACTGTGTTTTCTATAGGGCCAGAACAGTGAGCTTGCTCAGAACAAAAGAACTGTGCTTCCTACACACATGGCCATATCTAGTTCAACTCTGCTTAGGAACCGGATAAGAACAGTAGATCCTCTTCATTCCAATACACTGTACATGCTGGGAACAGATGCCAGTGGTATTTGCCCTCTGTATGACAATGGGAGCACAATAGTGACTCTTCTTACCAGAAAACAACTCTTGCTTATAGGACCAGAAACTGCATGTGATTCAACTCCATTTAGGACTGGGAAACAAATGCTAGATCGCCTATCATGAAACACAGTCTGCTTTTGAGAAAAGAGCACTCTTCTACTCTACTGTGTTTCCTATGGGGTCGAAACAGTGAGCTTGCTCAGAACAAAAGAACTGTGCTTCCTACACACACGGGCCATAACTAGTTCAACTCTGCTTAGGAAACTGACAAGAACGGTAGCTCCTCTTCAGTCCAATACACTGAACTTGCGGGGAACAAATGCAAGTGCTATTTGCACTGTGTATGGCAATTGGAGCACAATAGTGACTCGTCTTACCAGAAAACAACTCTTGCTCCTAAGACAAAAAACTGCATGTGACTCAACTCCATTTAGGTCTGGGAAACAAATGCTAGCTCGCCTTCAAGAAACACACTCTGCTTTTGAGAAAAGAGCACTCTTCTATTCTACTGTGTTCCCTATGGGGTCCAAACAGTGAGATTGCTCAGAACAAAAGAACTGTGCTTCCTACACACGGGATATATCTCGTTCAACTCTGCGTAGGAAACTGACAAGAACAGTAGATTCTCTTCAGTCCAATACACTGTACTTGCTGGGAACAGACGCGAGTGCTATTTGCACTGTGTATGACCATGGAAGCGCAATAGTGACTTTCCTTACCAGAAAACAACTCTTGCTCATAGGACCAGAACCTTCATGTGATTCAACTCCATTTAGGACTGGGAAACAAACGCTAGCTCGCCTTACAAGAAACACACTCTGCTTTAGAGAAAAGACCACTCTTCTACTCTACTGTGTTTCCTACAGGGCCAGAACAGTGAGATTGCTCAGAACAAAAGAAGTGTGCTTCCTACACACAAGGCCATATCTAGTTCAACTCTGTTTAGGAACCTGACAAGAACAGTAGATCCTCTTCAGTCCAATACACTGTACTTGCTGGGAACAGATGCCAGTGCTATTTGTCCTGTGTATGGCAATCGCAGCGCAATATTGACTCTTATTACCAGAAAACAACTCTTGCTTGTAGGACCAGAAACTTCATGGGATTCAACTCCATTTAGGACTGGCAAACAAACGCTAGCTCTCCTTACAAGAAACACACTCTGCTTTAGAGAAAAGAGGACTATTTTACTCTACTGTGTTTCCATAGGGCCAGAAGAGTGAGCTTGCTCAGAACAAAAGAACTGTGCTTCCTACACACGGGCCATATCTAGTTCAACTCTGCTTAGGAAACAGACTAGAACAGTAGCTCCTCTTCAGTCCGATACACTGTACTTGCTGGGAACAGACGCGAGTGCTATTTGCACTGTGGATGGCAATTGGAGCGCAATAGTGACTTTCCTTACCTGAAAACAACTCTTGCTCGTAGGACCAGAAACTGCATGTGATTCAACTCCATTTAGGACTGGGAAACAAATGCTAGCAAGCCTTACATGAAACACACTCTGCTTTTGAGAAAAGAGCACTGTTCTACTCTACTGTGTTTCCTATGGGGTCCGAACAGTGAGCTTGCTCAGAACAAAAGAACTGTGCTTCCTACACACACGGGCCATATCTAGTTCAACTCTGCTTAGGAAACTGACAAGAACAGTAGCTCCACTTCAGTCCTATACACTGTACTTGCGGGGAACAGACGCCAGTTCTTTTTGCACTGTGTATGGCAATTGGAGCATAATAGTGACTCGTCTTACCCGAAAACAAATCTTGCTCGTAGGACAAAAAACTGCATGTGACTCAACTCCATTTAAAACTGGGAAACAAACGCTAGCTCGCCTTCCAAGAAACACACTCTGCTTTTGAGAAAAGAGCACTCTTCAATTCTACTTTGTTTCCTATGTGTTCCCAACAGTGAGCTTGCTCAGAACAAAAAAACTGTGCTTCCTACACACACGGCCATATCTAGTTCAACTCTGCTTAGGAAGCTGACAAGAACAGTAGATCCTCTTCAGTCCAATACACTGTACTTGCTGGGAACAGACGCCAGTGCTATTTGACCTGTGTATGGCAATTGCAGCGCAACAATGACTCTTCTTACCATAAAACAACTCTGGCTCGTAGGCCCAGAAACTGCATATGATTCAACTCCATTTAGGACTGAGTAACAAATGCTAGCTCGCCTTACATGAAATACACTCTGCTTTTGAGGAAAGAGCACTCTTCTACTCTACTGTGTTTCCTATGGTGTCCGAACAGTGAGCTTGCTCAGAACAAAAGAACTGTGCTTCCTACACACATGATCCATATCTAGTTCAACTCTGCTTAGGAAACTGACAAGAACAGTAGCTCCTCTTCAGTCCAATACACTGTACTTGCTAGGAACAGACGCGAGTGCCATTTGCACTGTGTATGACCATGGGAGCGCAATAGTGACTTTCCTTACCAGAAAACAACTCTTGCTCGTAGGACCAGAACCTGCATGTGCATCAACTCCATTTAGGACTGGGAAACAAACGCTAGCTCGCCTTACAAGAAACACACTCTGCTTTTGAGAAAAGAGCACTCTTCTACTATACTGTGTTTCCTACAGGGCCAGAAGAGTGAGCTTGCTCAGAACAAAAGAAGTGTGCTTCCTACACACGGCCATATCTAGTTCAACTCTGCTTAGGAACATGACAAGAACAGTAGATCCTGTTCAGTCCAATACACTGTACATGCTGGGAACAGACGCCAGTGCTATTTGCACTGTGTATGACAATGGGAGCACAATAGTGACTCTTCTTACCAGAAAACAACTCTTTCTCATAGGACCAGAAACTGCATGTGATTCAAATCCACTTAGGACTGGGAAGCAAACGCTAGCTTACCTTACAAGAAACACACTCTGCTTTTGAGAAAAGAGCACTCTTCTACTCTACTGTGTTTCCTATAGGGCCAGAACAGTGAGATTACTCAGAACAAAAGAAGTGTGCTTCCTACACACACCGCCATACTTAGTTCAATTCTGCTTAGGTACCTGACAAGAACAGTAGCTCCTCTTCAGACCAATACACTGTACTGCTGGAAAGAGACAACAGTGCTATTTGTCCTGTGTATGGTAGTGGCAGCGCAATAGTGACTCTTCTTACCAGAAAACAACTCTTGCTCGTAGGACCAGAAACTGCATGTCATTCAACTCCATTTAGGACTGGGAAACAAACGCTAGCTCGCCTTACAAGAAACACACTCTGCTTTAGAGAAAAGAGTACTCTTCTACTCTACTGTGTTTCCTATAGGGCCAGAACAGTGAGCTTGCTCAGAACAAAAGAACTGTGCTTCCTACACACACAGGCCATATCTAGTTCAACTCTGCTTAGGAAACTGACAAGAACAGTAGCTCCTCTTCAGTCCGATACACTGTACTTGCTGGGAACAGACGTGAGTGCTATTTGCACTGTGGATGGCAATGGGAGCGCAATAGTGACTTTCCTTACCAGAAAACAACTCTTGCTCGTAGGACCAGAAACTGCATATGATTCAACTCCATTTAGGACTGAGAAACAAATGCTAGCTCTCCTTACAAGAAACACACTCTGCTTTTGAGAAAAGAGCACTCTTCTACTCTACTGTGTTTCCTATAGGGCCAGAACAGTGAGCTTGCTCAGAACAAAAGAACTGTGCTTCCTACACACACGGGCCATATCTAGTTCAACTCTGCTTAGGAAACTGAGAAGAACAGTAGCTCCTCTTCAGTTCAATACACTGTACTCGCTGGGAACAGATGCGAATGCTATTTGCACTGTGTATGGCAATGGGAGTGCAATAGTGACTTTCCTTACCAGAAAAAAACTCTTGCTCGTAGGACCAGAAACTGCATGTGATTCCACTCCATTTAGGACTAGGAAACAATCGCCAGCTCGCCTTACAAGAAACACACTCTGCTTTAGAGAAAAGAGCACTCTTCTACTCTTCTGTGATTCCTATGAGGTCCGAACAGTGAGCTTGCTCAGAACAAAAAAACTGTTCTTCGTACACACACCGCCATACTTATTTCAATTCTGCTTAGGTACCTGACAACAACAGTAGCTCCTCTTCAGTCCAATACATTGTACTGCTGGAAACAGACAACAGTGCTATTTGTCCTGTGTATGGCAATGGCAGCGCAATAATGACTCTTCTTACCAGAAAACAACTCTTGCTCGTACGACCAGAAACTGCACGTCATTCAACTCCATTTAGGACAGGGAAACAAACGCTAGCTTGCCTTACAAGAAACACTCTCTGCTTTAGAGAAAAGAGCACACTTCGACTCTACTGTGTTTCCTATAGGGCCAGAACAGTGAGCTTGCCCAGAACAAAAGAACTGTGCTTCCTACACACACGGGCCATATCTAGTTCAACTCTGCTTAGGAAACCGACAAGAACAGTAGCTCCTCTTCAGTTCAATACACTGTACTTGCTGGGAACAGATGCGAGTGCTATTTGCACTGTGTATGGCAATGGGAGTGCAATAGTGACTTTCTTCCCCAGAAAACACCTCTTGCTCGTAGGACCAGAAACTGCATATGATTCAACTCCATTTAGGACTGGGAAACAAATGCTAGCTCGCCTTACATGAAACACATTCTGCTTTTGAGAAAAGAGCACTCTTCTACTCTACTGTGTTTCCTATGGGGTCCGAACAGTGAGCTTGCTCAGAACAAAAGAACTGTGCTTCCTACACGAACGGGCCATATCTACTTCAACTCTGCTTAGGAAACTGACAAGAACAGTAGCTCCTCTTCAGTCCGATACACTGTACTTGCTGGGAACAGACGCGAGTGCTATTTGCACTGTGTATGGCAATGGGAGCGCAATAGTGACTTTCCTTAACAGAAAACAACTCTTGCTCCTAGGACCGGAAACTGCATGTGATTCTACTCCATTTAGTACTAGGAAACAAATGCTAGCTCGCCTTACATGAAACACACTCTGCTTTTGAGCAAAGAGCACTCTTCTACTCTACTGTGTTTCCTATGGGGTCCGAACAGTGAGCATGCTCAGAACAAAAGAACTGTGCTTCCTACACACAAGGGCCATATCTAGTTCAACTCTGCTTAGAAACTGACAAGAACAGTAGCTCCTCTTCAGTCCAATACACTGTGCTTGCTGGGAACAGACGCGAGTGCTATTTGCACTGTGTATGTCAATTGGAGCACAATAGTGCCTCGTCTTACCAGAAAACAACTCTTGCTCGTAGGACAAAAACTGCATGTGACTCAACTCCATTTAGGACTGGGAAACAAACTCTAGCTCGCCTTACAAGAAACACACTCTGCTTTTGAGAAAAGAGCACTCTTCTACTCTACTGTGTTTCCTATAGGGCCACAAAAGTGAGCTTGCTCAGAACAAAAGAACTGTGCTTCCTACACACACGGGCCATATCTAGTTCATCTCTGCTTAGGAAACTGACAAAACAGTAGCTCCTCTTCAGTCCGATACACTGTACTTGCTGGGAACAGACACGAGTGCTATTTGCACTGTGTATGGCAATGGGAGCGCAATAGTGACTTTCCTTACCAGAAAACAACTCTTGCTCGTAGGACCAGAAAATGTATGGGATTCAACTCCATTTTGGACTGGGATACAAACGCTAGCTCGCCTTACAAGAAACACACTCTGCTTTTGAGAAAAGAGCACTCTTCTACTCTACTGTGTTTCCTATAAGGCCAGAACAGTGAGCTTGCTCAGAACAAAAGAACTGTGCTTCCTCCACACACGGGCCATATATGGTTCAACTCTGCTTAGGAAACTGACAAGAACAGTACCACGTCTTCTGTCCAATACACTTTACTTGCTGGGAACAGACGCCAGTGCTATTTGCACTGTGTATGGCAAAGGGAGCGCAAGAGTTACTCTTCTTACAGGAAACAACTCTTGCTCGTAGGACCAGAAACGGCATGTGATTCAACTCCATTTAGGACTAGGAAACAAACGCTAGCTCGCCTTACAAGAAACACACTCTGCGTTTCAGAAAATAACACTCTTCTTCTCTACTGTGTTTCCTATGGGGTCCAAACAGTGAGCTTGCTCAGAACAAAAGAACTGTGCTTCCTACACACAAGGGCCATATCTCGTTCTACTCTGCTTAGGAAACTGTCAAGAACAGTAGCTCCTCCTCAGTCAGATACACTGTAGTTGCTGGGAACAGACGCGAGTGCTATTTGCACTGTGTATGGCAATGGGAGCGCAATAGTGACTTTCTTACCAGAAAACAACTCTTGTTCGTAGGACCAGAAACTGCATGTCATTCAACTCCATTTAGGACTGGGAAACAAACGCTAGCTCGCCTTACAAGAAACACACTCTGCTTTTGAGGAAAGAGCACTCTTCTACTCTACTGTGTTTCCTATAGAGCCAGAACAGTGAGCTTGCTCAGAACAAAAGAACTGTGCTTCCTACACACACAGACCATATCTAGTTCAACTCTGCTTAGGAAACTGACAAGAACAGTAGTTCCTATTCAGTCCAATACAAGTACTTGCTGGGAACAGACGCGAGTGCTATTTGCACTGTGTATGGCAATGGGAACGCAATAGTGACTTTCCTTACCAGAAAACAACTCTTGCACGTAGGACCAGAAACTGCATGGGATACAACTCCATTTAGGACTGGGAAACAAACGCTAGCTCGCCTTACAAGAAACACACTCTGCTTTTGAGAAAAGAGCACTCTTCTACTCTACTGTGTTTCCTATGGGGTCCGAACAGTGAGATTGCTCAGAAAAAAGAACTGTGCTTCCTACACACACGGCCATATCTAGTTCAAATCTGCTTATAAACCTGACAAGAACAGTAGGTCCTCTTCAGTCCAATACACTGTACTTGCTGTGAACAGACGCCAGTGCTATTTGTCCTGTGTATGGCAATGGCAGCACAATAGTGAATCTTCTTACCAGAAAACAACTCTTGCTCGTAGGACCAGAAACTGCATGTGATTCAACTCCATTTAGGACTGGGAAACAAACGATAGCTCGCCTTACAAGAAACACACTCTGCTTTTGAGAAAAAAGCACTCTTCTACTCTACTGTGTTTCCTATGTGGTCCAAACAGTGAGCATGCTCAGAACAAAAAACTGTGCTTCCTACACACACGGACCCTATCTAGTTCAACTCTGCTTAGGAAACTGACAACAACAGTAGCTCCTATTCAGTCCAATACACTGTACTTGCTGGGAACAGACGCGAGTGCTATTAGTAATGTGTATGGCAATGGGAGTGCAATAGTGACTTTCCTTACCAGAAAACAACTCTTTCTTGTATGACCAAAAACTGCATGTGATACAACTCCATTTAGGACTGGGAAACAAACGCTAGGTCACCATACAAGAAAAACACTCTGCTTTTGAGAAAAAAGCACTCTTCTACTCTACTGTGTTTCCTATATGGCCAGAACAGTGAGCTTGCTCAGAACTAAAGAGGTGTGCTTCCTACACACACGGCCATTACTAGTTCAATTCTGCTTAGGAAATTGACAAGAACAGTAGCTCCTATTCAGTCCAATACACTGTACTTGCTGGGAACAGACGCGTGTGCTATTTGCACTGTGTATGGCCATGGGAGCGCAATAGTGACTCTTTTTACCAGAAAACAAATTTTGATCGTAGGACCAGAAACTGCATAGGATTCAACTCCATTTCTAACTGGGAAACAAACACTAGCTCGCCTAAAAAGAAACACACTCTGCTTTTGAGAAATGAGCACTCTTCTACTCAACTGTGTTTCCTATGGCGTCTGAACAGTGAGCTTGGTCAGAAAAAAAGAACTGTGCTTTCTACACACACGGGCCATATCTAGTTCAACTCTGCTTTGGAAACTGTCAAGAACAGTAGCTCCTCTTCAGTCCAATACACTGTACTTGAACGGAACAGACGCGAGTGCTATTTGCACTGTGTATGGCAATGGGAGCTCAATAGTGACTTTCCTTACCAGAAAACAACTCTTGCTCGTAGGACTGAAAACTGCATGTGATTCAACTCCATTTAGAACTTGGAAATAAACGCAAGCTCGCCTTACAAGAAACAGACTCTGATTTTGAGAAAACGGCACTCTTCTACTCTACTGTGTTTCCTTTGGGGTCCGAAAAATGAGCTTGCTCAGAACAAAAGAACTTTGCTTCCTACAAACACGGGCCATATCTAGTTCAACTCTTTTTAGGAAACTTAGAAGAACAGTTGCTCCTCTTCAGTCCAATACACTGTACTTGCTGGGAACAGACGCCAGTGCTATTTGCACTGTGTAAGGCAATTGGAGCACAATAGTGACTTTCCTTACCAGAAAACAACTCTTGCTCCTAGGACCAAAAACTGCATGTGATTCAACTCCATTTAGGACTGGGAAACAAACGCTAGCTTGCCTTACAAGAAACACACTCTGCTTTTGAGAAAAGAGCACTCTTCTACTCTACTGTGTTTCCTATGTGGCCAGAACAGTGAGCTTGCTCAGAACAAAAGAACTGTGCTTCCTACACACACGGCCTTATCTAGATTAATTCTGCTTAAGGAACTGACAAGAACAGTAGATCCTCTTCAGTCCAATACACTTTACATGCTGGTAACCGACACCAGTGCTATTTGCCCTGTGTATGACAATGGGAGTGCAATAGTGACAATTCTTACCATAAAACAACTCTTGCTCGTAGGACCAAAAACTGCAAGTGACTCAACTTTATTTAGGACTGGGAAACAAACGTTAGCTTGCCTTACAAGAAACACACTCTGCTTTTGAGAAAAGGGCACTCTTCTACTCTACTGTGTTTCCTATGGGGTCCGAACCATGAGCTTGCTCAGAACAAAAGAACTGTGCTTCCTACACACCGTGGCCATATCTAGTTCAACTCTGCTTAGGAAACTGACAAGAACAGAAGATCCTCTTCAGTCCAATACACTGTACTTGCTTAGAACTGACAAGAGTGCTATTTGCACTGTGTATGACAATCGGACCGCAACAGTGACTCTTCTTACCAGAAAACAACTCTTGCTCGTAGGACCAGAAACTGCATGGGATTCAACTCCATTTAGGACCTGTAAACAAATGCTATCTCGCCTTACAAGAAACACAATCTGCTTTTGAGAAAAGAGCACTCTTCTATTCTACTGTGTTTCTTAAGTGTTCTGAACAGAGAGCTTGCTCAGAACAAAAGAACTGTGCTTCCTACACACACGGGCCATATCTAGTTCAACTCTGCTTAGGAAACTGACGAGAACAGTAGCTCCTCTTCAGTCCAATACACTGTACTTCCTGGGAACAGATGCGAGTGCTATTTGCACTTTGTATGGAAATGGGAGCGCAATAGTGACTTTCCTTACCAGAAAAAAACTCTTGCTCGTAGGACCAGAAACTGCATGTGATTCAACTCCATTTAGGACTAGGAAACAAACGCTAGCTCGCCTTACAAGAAACACACTCTGCTTTTCAGAAAAGAGCACTCTTCTTCTCTACTGTGTTTCCTATGGGGTCCAAACAGTGAGCTTGCTCAGAACAAAAGAAATGTGCTTCCTACACACACGGGCCATATCTCGTTCTACTCTGCTTAGGAAACTGTCAAGAACAGTAGCTCCTCCTCAGTCCGATACACTATACATGCTGGGAACAGACGCGAGTGCTATTTGCACTGTGTATGACAATGGGAGTGCAATAGTGACTTCCTTACCAGAAAACAACTCTTGCTCGTAGGACCAGAAACTGCATGTCATTCAACTCCATTTAGGACTGGGAAACAAATGCTAGCTCGCCTTACAAGAAACAAACTCTGCTTTTGAGAAAAGAGCACTCTTGTACTCTCCTGTATTTCCTATAGGGCCAGAACAGTGAGCTTGCTCAGAACAAAAGAACTGTGCTTCCTACACACATGGAACATATCTAGTTCAACTCTGCTTAGGAAACTGACAAGAACAGTAGTTCCTATTCAGTCCAATACACGTACATGCTGGGAACAGACGCGAGTGCTATTTGCACTGTGTATGGCAATTGGAGCGTAATAGTGACTCTTCTTACCACAAAACAACTCTTGCTCGTAGGACCAAAAAGTGCATGTGATTCAACTCCATTTAGGACTGGGAAACAAACATGAGCTCGCCTTACAAGAAACACACTCTGCTTTAGAGAAAAGAGCACTCTTCTACTCTATGTGTTTCCTACAGGGCCAGAACAGTGAGCTTTCTCAGAACATAAGAATTGTGCTTCCTAGACACACGGGCCATATCTCGTTCAACTCTGCTTAGGAAACTGACAAGAACAGTAGCTCCTCCTCTGTCCGATACACTGTGCTTGCTGGGAACAGACGCGAGTGCTATTTGCACTGTGTATGGCAATGGGAACGCAATAGTGACTTTCCTTACCAGAAAACAACTCTTGCTCGTAGGACCAGAAACTGCATGGGATTCAACTCCATTTAGGACTGGGAAACAAACACTAGCTCGCCTTACAAGAAACACACTATGCTTTTGAGAAAATAGCCCTCTTCTACTCTACTGTGTTTCATATAGGGCCAAAAGAGTGAGCTTGCTCAGAACATAAGAACTGTGCTTCCTACACACACGGGCCATATCTAGTTCAACTCTGCTTAGGAAACTGACAAGAACAGTAGCTCCTCTTCAGTCCAAAACACTATACTTGCTGGGAACAGACGGGAGTGCTATTTGCGCTGTGTACAGCAATGGGAGCACAATAGTGTCTCTCTTTACCAGATAACAACTCTTGCTCATAGGACCAGAAAATGCATGTGATTCAACTCCACTTAGGACTGGGAAACAAACGCTAGCTCGCCTTACAAGAAACACGCTCTGCTTTTAAGAAAAGGGCACACTTCTACTCTACTGTGTTTCCTATGGTGTCCGAACAGTGAGTTTGCTCAGTAAAAAAGAACTGTGCTTCCTACACACACGGGCCATATATAGTTCAACTCTGCTTACGAAACTGACCAGAACAGTAGCTCCTCTTCAGTCCAATACACTGTACTTGCTGGGAACAGACGCAAATGCTATTTGTACTGTGTATGGCAATGGGAGCGCAATAGTGACTTTCCTCAACAGAAAACAACTCTTGCTCGTAGGACCAAAAACTGCATGTGATTCAACTCCATTTAGGACTGGGAAACAAACGCTAGCACGCCTTACAAGAAACACACTCTCCTTTTGAGAAAAGAGCACTCTTCTACTCTACTGTGTTTCCTATAGGGCAAGTACAGCGAGCTTGCTCAGAACAAAAGAAATGTGCTTCCTACACACATGGCCATATCCAGTTCAATTCTGCTTAGGAAACTGAAAAGAACAGTAGCTCCTCTTCAGTCCAATACACTCTACATGCTGGGAACAGACGCCAGTGCTATTTGCCCTGTGTATGACAATGGGAGCACAATAGTGTCTTTTCTAACCAGAAAACAACTCTTGCTCGTAGGACCAGAAACTGCATGGATTCAACTCCATTTAGGACTGGGAAACAAACGCTACCTCGCCTTACAAGAAACACACGCTGCTTTTGAGAAAAGAGCACTCTTCTAATTTACTGTTTTTCCCATAGGGCCAGAACAGTGAGCTTGCTCAGAACAAAAGAACTGTGCTTCCTACACACACGGGCCATATCTAGTTCAACTCTGCTTAGGAACTGACGAGAACAGTAGCTCCTCTTCAGTCCAATACACTGTATTGCTGGGAATAGACGCGAGTGCTATTTGCACTTTGTACGGAAATGGGAGCGCAATAGTGACTTTCCTTACCAGAAAACAACTCTTGCTCATTGGACCAAAAACTGCATGTGATTCAACTCCATTTAGGACTGGGAAACAAACGCTAGCTCGCCTTACAAGAAACACACTCTGCTTTTGCGAAAAGAGCACTCTTCTACTCTGATGTGTTTCCTATAGTGCCAGTACAGTGAGCTGGCTCAGAACAAAAGAACTGTGCTTCTTCACACACAGGCCATATCTACTTCAATTCTGCTTAGGAAACTGACAAGAACAGTAGATCCTCTTCAGTCCAATACACTGTACTTGCTGGGAACAGACGCCAGTGCTCTTTGCACTGTGTATGACAATGGGAGAGTAATAGTGACTCTTCTTACCAGAAAACAACTCTTGCTCGTAGGACCAGAAACTGCATGTGATTCAACTCCATTTAGGACTGGGAAACAAACGCTAGCTCGCCTTATAAGAAACACACTCGGCTTTTGAGAAAAGAGCACTCTTCTACTCTACTGTGTTTCCTATGGGGTCCGAACAGTGAGCTTGCTCAGAACAAACGAACTGTACTTCCTACACACATGGGCCATATCTAGTTCAACTCTGCTTAGGAAACTGACAAGAACAGAATCTCCTCTTCAGTCCAATACACTGAACTTGCTGGGAACAGACGCCAGTGCTATTTGTACTGTGTATGGCAATGGGAGCGCAATAGTGACTCTTCTTACCAGAAAACAACTCTTGCTCATAGAACCAGAAACTGCATGTGATTCAACTCCATTTAGGACTGGGAAACAAACGCTAGCTCACATTACAAGAAACACACTCTGCTTTTGAGAAAAGAGCACTCTTCTACTCTACGGTGTTTCCTATAATGCCAGAACAGTGAGCATCCTCAGAACAAAAGAACTGTGCTTCCTACACACACGGGACATATCTAGTTCAACTCTGCTTAGGAAACTGACAAGAACAGTATCTCCTATTCTGTCCAATACACTGTACTTGTTGGGAAGAGAAGCGAGTGCTATTTGCACTGTGTATGGCAATGGAAGCGTAATAGTGACTCTTCTTACCAGAAAAAAACTCTTGCTCATACGACCAGAAACTGCATGGGATTCAACTCCATTTAGGACTGGGAAAAAAACGCTAGCTCGCCTTACAAGAAACACACTCTGCTTTTGAGAAAAGAGCACTCTTCTAGTCTACTGTGTTTCCTATATGGCCAGAACAGTGAGCTTGCTCAGAACAAAAGAACTGTGCTTCCTACACACACGGCCATATCTAGATCAATTCTGCTTAAGAAACTGACAAGAACAGTAGATACTCTTCAGTCCAATACACCCAATACACTGTACATGCTGGGAACCGACACCAGTGCTATTTGCCCTGTGTATGACAATGGGAGTGCAATAGTGACAATTCTTACCATAAAACAATTCTTGCTCGTAGGACCAAAAACTTCAAGTGACTCAACTTTATTAAGGGCTGGGAAACAAACGTTAGCTTCCCTTACAAGAAACACACTCTGCTTTTGAGAAAAGAGCACTCCTCTTATCTACTGTGTTTTCCATGGGTTCCGAACAGTGAGCTTGCTCAGAACAAAAGAACTGTGCTTCCTACACACAGGGGCCATATCTAGTTCAACTATGCTTAGGAAACTGACAAGAACAGTAGCTCCTCTTCAGTCCAATACACTGTACTTGCTGGGAAGAGACGCGAGTGCTATTTGCACTGTGTATGGCAATGGGAGCGCTATAGTGACTTTCCTTACCAGAAAACAACTCTTGCTCGTAAGACCAAAAACTGCATGTGGTTCAACTCCATTTAGGACTGGGAAACAAATGCTTGCTCGCCTTTCAATAACACACTCTGCTTTTGAGAATAGGGCACTCTTCTACTCTACTGTGTTTCCTATGTGGTCCGAACAGTGAGCTTGCTCAGAACAAAAGAACTGTGCTTCCTACACACCGGGGACATATCTAATTCAGCTCTGCTTAGGAAACTGACAAGAACAGAGGATTCTCTTTAGTCCAATACACTGTACTTGCTGGGAACAGACGCGAGTGCTATTTGCACTGTGTATGGGAATGGGAGCGCAATAGTGACTATTCTTACCAGAAAACAACTCTTGCTCGTAGGACCAGAAACTGCATGTGATTCAACTCCATTTCTGACTGGAAAGCAAATGCTAGCTCGCCTTACAATAAACACACTCTGCTTTTGAGAAAAGAGCACTCTTCTACTCTACTGTGTTTCCCATAGGGCCAGAACAGTGAGCTTGCTCAGAACAAAAGAACTGTGCTTCCTACAAACACGGGCCATATCCAGTTCAACTCTGCTTAGGAAACTGACGAGAACAGTAGCTCCACTTCAGTCCAATACACTGTACTTGCTGGGAACAGACGCGAGTGCTATTTGCACTTTGTATGGAAATGGGAGCGCAATAGTGACTTTCCTTACCAGAAAACAACTCTTGCTCGTAGGACCAAAAACTGCATGTGATTCAACTCCATTTAGGACTGGGAAACAAACGCTAGCTCACCTTACAAGAAACACACTCTGCTTTTGAGAAAAGAGCACTCATCTACTCTGCTGTGTTTCCTATAGGGCCAGTACAGTGAGCTTCCTCAGAACAAAAGAACTGTGCTTCCTACACACACGGGCCGTATCTAGTTCAACTCTGCTTAGCAAACTGACAAGAACAGTAGATCCTCTTCAGGCCAATACACTGTACATGCTGGGAACAGACGCAAGTGCTATTTGCCCTGTGTATGACAAAGGGAGTCCAATAGTGAGTCTTCTTACCAGAAAACAACTCTTGCTCGTAGGACCAAAAACTGCATGTGATTCAACTCCATTTAGGGCTGGGACACAAACGCTAGCTCGCCTTACAAGAAACACACTCTGTTTTTGAGAAAAGAGCACTCTTCTACTCTATTGTGTTTCCTATGGTGTCCGAACAGTGAGCTTGCTCAGAACAAAAGAACTGTGCTTCCTACACACACGGGCCATATCTAGTTCAACTCCGCTTAGGAAACTGACAAGAACAGTACCTCCTCTTCTGTCCAATACACTGTACTTGCTGGGAACCGACGTGAGTGCTATTTGCACTGTGTATGGCAATGGAAGCGCAATAGTGACTCTACTTACAGGAAACAACTCTTGCTCTTAGGACCAGAAACTGCATGTGATTCAACTCCATTTAGGACTGGGAAACAAACGCTAGCTCGTCTTACAAGAAACACACTCTGCTTTTGAGAAAAGAGCACTCTTCTACTCTATTGTGTTTCCTATGGTGTCCGAACAGTGAGCTTGCTCAGAACAAAAGAACTGTGCTTCCTACACACACAGGCCATATCTAGTTCAACTCCGCTTAGGAAACTGACAAGAACAGTACCTCCTCTTCTGTCCAATACACTGTACTTGCTGGGAACCCACGTGAGTGCTATTTGCACTGTGTATGGCAATGGAAGCGCAATAGTGACTCTACTTACAGGAAACAACTCTTGCTCTTAGGACCAGAAACTGCATGTGATTCAACTCCATTTAGGACTGGGAAACAAACGCTAGCTCGTCTTACAAGAAACACACTCTGCTTTTGATAAAAGAGCACTCTTCTACTCTACTGTGTTTTCTATAGGGCCAGAAGAGAGAGCTTGCTCAGAACAAATGAACTGTGCTTCCTACACACAGGGGCCATATCTACTTCAACTGTGCTTAGGAAACTGACAAGAATAGTAGCTCCTCTTCAGTCCAATACCCTGTACTTGCTGGGAACAGATGACAGTGCTCTTTGCACTGTGTATGACAATGGGAGTGTAATAGTGACTCTTCTTACCAGAAAACAACTCTTGCTCGTAGGACCAGAAACTGCATGTGATTCAACTCCATTTAGGACTGGGAAACAAACGCTAGCTCGCCTTATAAGAAACACACTCGGCTTTTGAGAAAAGAGCACTCTTCTACTCTACTGTGTTTCCTATGGGGTCCGAACAGTGAGCTTGCTCAGAACAAACGAACTGTACTTCCTACACACATGGGCCATATCTAGTTCAACTCTGCTTAGGAAACTGACAAGAACAGTATCTCCTCTTCAGTCCAATACACTGAACTTGCTGGGAACAGACGCCAGTGCTATTTGTACTGTGTATGGCAATGGGAGCGCAATAGTGACTCTTCTTACCAGAAAACAACTCTTGCTCATAGAACCAGAAACTGCATGTGATTCAACTCCATTTATGACTGGGAAACAAACGCTAGCTCACATTACAAGAAACACACTCTGCTTTTGAGAAAAGAGCACTCTTCTACTCTACGGTGTTTCCTATAATGCCAGAACAGTGAGCTTCCTCAGAACAAAAGAACTGTGCTTCCTACACACACGGGCCATATCTAGTTCAACTCTGCTTAGGAAACTGACAAGAACAGTATCTCCTATTCTGTCCAATACACTGTACTTGTTGGGAAGTGAAGCGAGTGCTATTTGCACTGTGTATGGCAATGGAAGCGCAATAGTGACTCTTCTTACCAGAAAAAAACTCTTGCTCATACGACCAGAAACTGCATGGGATTCAACTCCATTTAGGACTGGGAAAAAAACGCTAGCTCGCCTTACAAGAAACACACTCTGCTTTTGAGAAAAGAGCACTCTTCTAGTCTACTGTGTTTCCTATATGGCCAGAACAGTGAGCTTGCTCAGAACAAAAGAACTGTGCTTCCTACACACACGGCCATATCTAGATCAATTCTGCTTAAGAAACTGACAAGAACAGTAGATACTCTTCAGTCCAATACACCCAATACACTGTACATGCTGGGAACCGACACCAGTGCTATTTGCCCTGTGTATGACAATGGGAGTGCAATAGTGACAATTCTTACCATAAAACAATTCTTGCTCGTAGGACCAAAAACTGCAAGTGACTCAACTTTATTTAGGGCTGGGAAACAAACGTTAGCTTCCCTTACAAGAAACACACTCTGCTTTTGAGAAAAGAGCACTCCTCTTATCTACTGTGTTTTCCATGGGTTCCGAACAGTGAGCTTGCTCAGAACAAAAGAACTGTGCTTCCTACACACAGGGGCCATATCTAGTTCAACTATGCTTAGGAAACTGACAAGAACAGTAGCTCCTCTTCAGTCGAATACACTGTACTTGCTGGGAAGAGACGCGAGTGCTATTTGCACTGTGTATGGCAATGGGAGCGCTATAGTGACTTTCCTTACCAGAAAACAACTCTTGCTCGTAAGACCAAAAACTGCATGTGGTTCAACTCCATTTAGGACTGGGAAACAAATGCTTGCTCGCCTTTCAATAACACACTCTGCTTTTGAGAATAGGGCACTCTTCTACTCTACTGTGTTTCCAATGTGGTCCGAACAGTGAGCTTGCTCAGAACAAAAGAACTGTGCTTCCTACACACCGGGGACGTATCTAATTCAGCTCTGCTTAGGAAACTGACAAGAACAGAGGATTCTCTTTAGTCCAATACACTGTACTTGCTGGGAACAGACGCGAGTGCTATTTGCACTGTGTATGGGAATGGGAGCGCAATAGTGACTATTCTTACCAGAAAACAACTCTTGCTCGTAGGACCAGAAACTGCATGTGATTCAACTCCATTTCTGACTGGAAAGCAAATGCTAGCTCGCCTTACAATAAACACACTCTGCTTTTGAGAAAAGAGCACTCTTCTACTCTACTGTGTTTCCCATAGGGCCAGAACAGTGAGCTTGCTCAGAACAAAAGAACTGTGCTTCCTACAAACACGGGCCATATCCAGTTCAACTCTGCTTAGGAAACTGACGAGAACAGTAGCTCCACTTCAGTCCAATACACTGTACTTGCTGGGAACAGACGCGAGTGCTATTTGCACTTTGTATGGAAATGGGAGCGCAATAGTGACTTTCCTTACCAGAAAACAACTCTTGCTCGTAGGACCAAAAACTGCATGTGATTCAACTCCATTTAGGACTGGGAAACAAACGCTAGCTCACCTTACAAGAAACACACTCTGCTTTTGAGAAAAGAGCACTCATCTACTCTGCTGTGTTTCCTATAGGGCCAGTACAGTGAGCTTCCTCAGAACAAAAGAACTGTGCTTCCTACACACACGGGCCATATCTAGTTCAACTCTGCTTAGGAAACTGACAAGAACAGTAGATCCTCTTCAGGCCAATACACTGTACATGCTGGGAACAGACGCAAGTGCTATTTGCCCTGTGTATGACAAAGGGAGTGCAATAGTGAGTCTTCTTACCAGAAAACAACTCTTGCTCGTAGGACCAAAAACTGCATGTGATTCAACTCCATTTAGGGCTGGGACACAAACGCTAGCTCGCCTTACAAGAAACACACTCTGTTTTTGAGAAAAGAGCACTCTTCTACTCTATTGTGTTTCCTATGGTGTCCGAACAGTGAGCTTGCTCAGAACAAAAGAACTGTGCTTCCTACACACACGGGCCATATCTAGTTCAACTCCGCTTAGGAAACTGACAAGAACAGTACCTCCTCTTCTGTCCAATACACTGTACTTGCTGGGAACCGACGTGAGTGCTATTTGCACTGTGTATGGCAATGGAAGCGCAATATTGACTCTTCTTACAGGAAACAACTCTTGCTCTTAGGACCAGAAACTGCATGTGATTCAACTCCATTTAGGACTGGGAAACAAACGCTAGCTCGTCTTACAAGAAACACACTCTGCTTTTGATAAAAGAGCACTCTTCAACTCTACTGTGTTTTCTATAGGGCCAGAAGAGAGAGCTTGCTCAGAACAAAAGAACTGTGCTTCCTACACACAGAGGCCATATCTACTTCAACTGTGCTTAGGAAACTGACAAGAATAGTAGCTCCTCTTCAGTCCAATACACTGTACTTGCTGGGAACAGATGACAGTGCTCTTTGCACTGTGTATGACAATGGGAGAGTAATAGTGACTCTTCTTACCAGAAAACAACTCTTGCTCGTAGGACCAGAAACTGCATGTGATTCAACTCCATTTAGGACTGGGAAACAAACGCTAGCTCGCCTTATAAGGAACACACTCGGCTTTTGAGAAAAGAGCACTCTTCTACTCTACTGTTCCTATGGGGTCCGAACAGTGAGCTTGCTCAGAACAAACGAACTGTACTTCCTACACACATGGGCCATATCTAGTTCAACTCTGCTTAGGAAACTGACAAGAACAGTAGCTCCTCTTCAGTCCAATACACTGAACTTGCTGGGAACAGACGCCAGTGCTATATGTACTGTGTATGGCAATGGGAGCGCAATAGTGACTCTTCTTACCAGAAAACAACTCTTGCTCATAGAACCAGAAACTGCATGTGATTCAACTCCATTTAGGACTGGGAAACAAACGCTAGCTCACATTACAAGAAACACACTCTGCTTTTGAGAAAAGAGCACTCTTCTACTCTACGGTGTTCCCTATAATGCCAGAACAGTGAGCTTCCTCAGAACAAAAGAACTGTGCTTCCTACACACACGGGCCATATCTAGTTCAACTCTGCTTAGGAAACTGACAAGAACAGTATGTCCTATTCTGTCCAATACACTGTACTTGTTGGGAAGAGAAGCGAGTGCTCTTTGCACTGTGTATGGCAATGGAAGCGTAATAGTGACTCTTCTTACCAGAAAAAAACTCTTGCTCATACGACCAGAAACTGCATGGGATTCAACTCCATTTAGGACTGGGAAAAAAACGCTAGCTCGCCTTACAAGAAACACACTCTGCTTTTGAGAAAAGAGCACTCTTCTAGTCTACTGTGTTTCCTATATGGCCAGAACAGTGAGCTTGCTCAGAACAAAAGAACTGTGCTTCCTACACACACGGCCATATCTAGATCAATTCTGCTTAAGAAACTGACAAGAACAGTAGATACTCTTCAGTCCAATACACCCAATACACTGTACATGCTGGGAACCGACACCAGTGCTATTTGCCCTGTGTATGACAATGGGAGTGCAATAGTGACAATTCTTACCATAAAACAATTCTTGCTCGTAGGACCAAAAACTGCAAGTGACTCAACTTTATTTAGGGCTGGGAAACAAACGTTAGCTTCCCTTACAAGAAACACACTCTGCTTTTGAGAAAAGAGCACTCCTCTTATCTACTGTGTTTTCCATGGGTTCCGAACAGTGAGCTTGCTCAGAACAAAAGAACTGTGCTTCCTACACACAGGGGCCATATCTAGTTCAACTATGCTTAGGAAACTGACAAGAACAGTAGCTCCTCTTCAGTCCAATACACTGTACTTGCTGGGAAGAGACGCGAGTGCTATTTGCACTGTGTATGGCAATGGGAGCGCTATAGTGACTTTCCTTACCAGAAAACAACTCTTGCTCGTAAGACCAAAAACTGCATGTGGTTCAACTCCATTTAGGACTGGGAAACAAATGCTTGCTCGCCTTTCAATAACACACTCTGCTTTTGAGAATAGGGCACTCTTCTACTCTACTGTGTTTCCTATGTGGTCCGAACAGTGAGCTTGCTCAGAACAAAAGAACTGTGCTTCCTACACACCGGGGACATATCTAATTCAGCTCTGCTTAGGAAACTGACAAGAACAGAGGATTCTCTTTAGTCCAATACACTGTACTTGCTGGGAACAGACGCGAGTGCTATTTGCACTGTGTATGGGAATGGGAGCGCAATAGTGACTATTCTTACCAGAAAACAACTCTTGCTCGTAGGACCAGAAACTGCATGTGATTCAACTCCATTTCTGACTGGAAAGCAAATGCTAGCTCGCCTTACAATAAACACACTCTGCTTTTGAGAAAAGAGCACTCTTCTACTCTACTGTGTTTCCCATAGGGCCAGAACAGTGAGCTTGCTCAGAACAAAAGAACTGTGCTTCCTACAAACACGGGCCATATCCAGTTCAACTCTGCTTAGGAAACTGACGAGAACAGTAGCTCCACTTCAGTCCAATACACTGTACTTGCTGGGAACAGACGCAAGTGCTATTTGCACTTTGTATGGAAATGGGAGCGCAATAGTGACTTTCCTTACCAGAAAACAACTCTTGCTCGTAGGACCAAAAACTGCATGTGATTCAACTCCATTTAGGACTGGGAAACAAACGCTAGCTCACCTTACAAGAAACACACTCTGCTTTTGAGAAAAGAGCACTCATCTACTCTGCTGTGTTTCCTATAGGGCCAGTACAGTGAGCTTCCTCAGAACAAAAGAACTGTGCTTCCTACACACACGGGCCATATCTAGTTCAACTCTGCTTAGGAAACTGACAAGAACAGTAGATCCTCTTCAGGCCAATACACTGTACATGCTGGGAACAGACGCAAGTGCTATTTGCCCTGTGTATGACAAAGGGAGTGCAATAGTGAGTCTTCTTACCAGAAAACAACTCTTGCTCGTAGGACCAAAAACTGCATGTGATTCAACTCCATTTAGGGCTGGGACACAAACGCTAGCTCGCCTTACAAGAAACACACTCTGTTTTTGAGAAAAGAGCACTCTTCTACTCTATTGTGTTTCCTATGGTGTCCGAACAGTGAGCTTGCTCAGAACAAAAGAACTGTGCTTCCTACACACACGGGCCATATCTAGTTCAACTCCGCTTAGGAAACTGACAAGAACAGTACCTCCTCTTCTGTCCAATACACTGTACTTGCTGGGAACCGACATGAGTGCTATTTGCACTGTGTATGGCAATGGAAGCGCAATAGTGACTCTTCTTACAGGAAACAACTCTTGCTCTTAGGACCAGAAACTGCATGTGATTCAACTCCATTTAGGACTGGGAAACAAACGCTAGCTCGTCTTACAAGAAACACACTCTGCTTTTGATAAAAGAGCACTCTTCTACTCTACTGTGTTTTCTATAGGGCCAGAAGAGAGAGCTTGCTCAGAACAAAAGAACTGTGCTTCCTACACACAGAGGCCATATCTACTTCAACTGTGCCTAGGAAACTGACAAGAATAGTAGCTCCTCTTCAGTCCAATACACTGTACTTGCTGGGAACAGATGACAGTGCTCTTTGCACTGTGTATGACAATGGGAGAGTAATAGTGACTCTTCTTACCAGAAAACAACTCTTGCTCGTAGGACCAGAAACTGCATGTGATTCAACTCCATTTAGGACTGGGAAACAAACGCTAGCTCGCCTTATAAGAAACACACTCGGCTTTTGAGAAAAGAGCACTCTTCTACTCTACTGTTCCTATGGGGTCCGAACAGTGAGCTTGCTCAGAACAAACGAACTGTACTTCCTACACACATGGGCCATATCTAGTTCAACTCTGCTTAGGAAACTGACAAGAACAGTATCTCCTCTTCAGTCCAATACACTGAACTTGCTGCGAACAGACGCCAGTGCTATTTGTACTGTGTATGGCAATGGGAGCGCAATAGTGACTCTTCTTACCAGAAAACAACTCTTGCTCATAGAACCAGAAACTGCATGTGATTCAACTCCATTTAGGACTGGGAAACAAACGCTAGCTCACATTACAAGAAACACACTCTGCTTTTGAGAAAAGAGCACTCTTCTACTCTACGGTGTTTCCTATAATGCCAGAACAGTGAGCTTCCTCAGAACAAAAGAACTGTGCTTCCTACACACACGGGCCATATCTAGTTCAACTCTGCTTAGGAAACTGACAAGAACAGTATGTCCTATTCTGTCCAATACACTGTACTTGTTGGGAAGAGAAGCGAGTGCTCTTTGCACTGTGTATGGCAATGGAAGCGTAATAGTGACTCTTCTTACCAGAAAAAAACTCTTGCTCATACGACCAGAAACTGCATGGGATTCAACTCCATTTAGGACTGGGAAAAAAACGCTAGCTCGCCTTACAAGAAACACACTCTGCTTTTGAGAAAAGAGCACTCTTCTAGTCTACTGTGTTTCCTATATGGCCAGAACAGTGAGCTTGCTCAGAACAAAAGAACTGTGCTTCCTACACACACGGCCATATCTAGATCAATTCTGCTTAAGAAACTGACAAGAACAGTAGATACTCTTCAGTCCAATACACCCAATACACTGTACATGCTGGGAACCGACACCAGTGCTATTTGCCCTGTGTATGACAATGGGAGTGCAATAGTGACAATTCTTACCATAAAACAATTCTTGCTCGTAGGACCAAAAACTGCAAGTGACTCAACTTTATTTAGGGCTGGGAAACAAACGTTAGCTTCCCTTACAAGAAACACACTCTGCTTTTGAGAAAAGAGCACTCCTCTTATCTACTGTGTTTTCCATGGGTTCCGAACAGTGAGCTTGCTCAGAACAAAAGAACTGTGCTTCCTACACACAGGGGCCATATCTAGTTCAACTATGCTTAGGAAACTGACAAGAACAGTAGCTCCTCTTCAGTCGAATACACTGTACTTGCTGGGAAGAGACGCGAGTGCTATTTGCACTGTGTATGGCAATGGGAGCGCTATAGTGACTTTCCTTACCAGAAAACAACTCTTGCTCGTAAGACCAAAAACTGCATGTGGTTCAACTCCATTTAGGACTGGGAAACAAATGCTTGCTCGCCTTTCAATAACACACTCTGCTTTTGAGAATAGGGCACTCTTCTACTCTACTGTGTTTCCTATGTGGTCCGAACAGTGAGCTTGCTCAGAACAAAAGAACTGTGCTTCCTACACACCGGGGACATATCTAATTCAGCTCTGCTTAGGAAACTGACAAGAACAGAGGATTCTCTTTAGTCCAATACACTGTACTTGCTGGGAACAGACGCGAGTGCTATTTGCACTGTGTATGGGAATGGGAGCGCAATAGTGACTATTCTTACCAGAAAACAACTCTTGCTCGTAGGACCAGAAACTGCATGTGATTCAACTCCATTTCTGACTGGAAAGCAAATGCTAGCTCGCCTTACAATAAACACACTCTGCTTTTGAGAAAAGAGCACTCTTCTACTCTACTGTGTTTCCCATAGGGCCAGAACAGTGAGCTTGCTCAGAACAAAAGAACTGTGCTTCCTACAAACACGGGCCATATCCAGTTCAACTCTGCTTAGGAAACTGACGAGAACAGTAGCTCCACTTCAGTCCAATACACTGTACTTGCTGGGAACAGACGCAAGTGCTATTTGCACTTTGTATGGAAATGGGAGCGCAATAGTGACTTTCCTTACCAGAAAACAACTCTTGCTCGTAGGACCAAAAACTGCATGTGATTCAACTCCATTTAGGACTGGGAAACAAACGCTAGCTCACCTTACAAGAAACACACTCTGCTTTTGAGAAAAGAGCACTCATCTACTCTGCTGTGTTTCCTATAGGGCCAGTACAGTGAGCTTCCTCAGAACAAAAGAACTGTGCTTCCTACACACACGGGCCATATCTAGTTCAACTCTGCTTAGGAAACTGACAAGAACAGTAGATCCTCTTCAGGCCAATACACTGTACATGCTGGGAACAGACGCAAGTGCTATTTGCCCTGTGTATGACAAAGGGAGTGCAATAGTGAGTCTTCTTACCAGAAAACAACTCTTGCTCGTAGGACCAAAAACTGCATGTGATTCAACTCCATTTAGGGCTGGGACACAAACGCTAGCTCGCCTTACAAGAAACACACTCTGTTTTTGAGAAAAGAGCACTCTTCTACTCTATTGTGTTTCCTATGGTGTCCGAACAGTGAGCTTGCTCAGAACAAAAGAACTGTGCTTCCTACACACACGGGCCATATCTAGTTCAACTCCGCTTAGGAAACTGACAAGAACAGTACCTCCTCTTCTGTCCAATACACTGTACTTGCTGGGAACCGACATGAGTGCTATTTGCACTGTGTATGGCAATGGAAGCGCAATAGTGACTCTTCTTACAGGAAACAACTCTTGCTCTTAGGACCAGAAACTGCATGTGATTCAACTCCATTTAGGACTGGGAAACAAACGCTAGCTCGTCTTACAAGAAACACACTCTGCTTTTGATAAAAGAGCACTCTTCTACTCTACTGTGTTTTCTATAGGGCCAGAAGAGAGAGCTTGCTCAGAACAAAAGAACTGTGCTTCCTACACACAGAGGCCATATCTACTTCAACTGTGCCTAGGAAACTGACAAGAATAGTAGCTCCTCTTCAGTCCAATACACTGTACTTGCTGGGAACAGATGACAGTGCTCTTTGCACTGTGTATGACAATGGGAGAGTAATAGTGACTCTTCTTACCAGAAAACAACTCTTGCTCGTAGGACCAGAAACTGCATGTGATTCAACTCCATTTAGGACTGGGAAACAAACGCTAGCTCGCCTTATAAGAAACACACTCGGCTTTTGAGAAAAGAGCACTCTTCTACTCTACTGTTCCTATGGGGTCCGAACAGTGAGCTTGCTCAGAACAAACGAACTGTACTTCCTACACACATGGGCCATATCTAGTTCAACTCTGCTTAGGAAACTGACAAGAACAGTATCTCCTCTTCAGTCCAATACACTGAACTTGCTGCGAACAGACGCCAGTGCTATTTGTACTGTGTATGGCAATGGGAGCGCAATAGTGACTCTTCTTACCAGAAAACAACTCTTGCTCATAGAACCAGAAACTGCATGTGATTCAACTCCATTTAGGACTGGGAAACAAACGCTAGCTCACATTACAAGAAACACACTCTGCTTTTGAGAAAAGAGCACTCTTCTACTCTACGGTGTTTCCTATAATGCCAGAACAGTGAGCTTCCTCAGAACAAAAGAACTGTGCTTCCTACACACACGGGCCATATCTAGTTCAACTCTGCTTAGGAAACTGACAAGAACAGTATGTCCTATTCTGTCCAATACACTGTACTTGTTGGGAAGAGAAGCGAGTGCTCTTTGCACTGTGTATGGCAATGGAAGCGTAATAGTGACTCTTCTTACCAGAAAAAAACTCTTGCTCATACGACCAGAAACTGCATGGGATTCAACTCCATTTAGGACTGGGAAAAAAACGCTAGCTCGCCTTACAAGAAACACACTCTGCTTTTGAGAAAAGAGCACTCTTCTAGTCTACTGTGTTTCCTATATGGCCAGAACAGTGAGCTTGCTCAGAACAAAAGAACTGTGCTTCCTACACACACGGCCATATCTAGATCAATTCTGCTTAAGAAACTGACAAGAACAGTAGATACTCTTCAGTCCAATACACCCAATACACTGTACATGCTGGGAACCGACACCAGTGCTATTTGCCCTGTGTATGACAATGGGAGTGCAATAGTGACAATTCTTACCATAAAACAATTCTTGCTCGTAGGACCAAAAACTGCAAGTGACTCAACTTTATTTAGGGCTGGGAAACAAACGTTAGCTTCCCTTACAAGAAACACACTCTGCTTTTGAGAAAAGAGCACTCCTCTTATCTACTGTGTTTTCCATGGGTTCCGAACAGTGAGCTTGCTCAGAACAAAAGAACTGTGCTTCCTACACACAGGGGCCATATCTAGTTCAACTATGCTTAGGAAACTGACAAGAACAGTAGCTCCTCTTCAGTCGAATACACTGTACTTGCTGGGAAGAGACGCGAGTGCTATTTGCACTGTGTATGGCAATGGGAGCGCTATAGTGACTTTCCTTACCAGAAAACAACTCTTGCTCGTAAGACCAAAAACTGCATGTGGTTCAACTCCATTTAGGACTGGGAAACAAATGCTTGCTCGCCTTTCAATAACACACTCTGCTTTTGAGAATAGGGCACTCTTCTACTCTACTGTGTTTCCTATGTGGTCCGAACAGTGAGCTTGCTCAGAACAAAAGAACTGTGCTTCCTACACACCGGGGACATATCTAATTCAGCTCTGCTTAGGAAACTGACAAGAACAGAGGATTCTCTTTAGTCCAATACACTGTACTTGCTGGGAACAGACGCGAGTGCTATTTGCACTGTGTATGGGAATGGGAGCGCAATAGTGACTATTCTTACCAGAAAACAACTCTTGCTCGTAGGACCAGAAACTGCATGTGATTCAACTCCATTTCTGACTGGAAAGCAAATGCTAGCTCGCCTTACAATAAACACACTCTGCTTTTGAGAAAAGAGCACTCTTCTACTCTACTGTGTTTCCCATAGGGCCAGAACAGTGAGCTTGCTCAGAACAAAAGAACTGTGCTTCCTACAAACACGGGCCATATCCAGTTCAACTCTGCTTAGGAAACTGACGAGAACAGTAGCTCCACTTCAGTCCAATACACTGTACTTGCTGGGAACAGACGCAAGTGCTATTTGCACTTTGTATGGAAATGGGAGCGCAATAGTGACTTTCCTTACCAGAAAACAACTCTTGCTCGTAGGACCAAAAACTGCATGTGATTCAACTCCATTTAGGACTGGGAAACAAACGCTAGCTCACCTTACAAGAAACACACTCTGCTTTTGAGAAAAGAGCACTCATCTACTCTGCTGTGTTTCCTATAGGGCCAGTACAGTGAGCTTCCTCAGAACAAAAGAACTGTGCTTCCTACACACACGGGCCATATCTAGTTCAACTCTGCTTAGGAAACTGACAAGAACAGTAGATCCTCTTCAGGCCAATACACTGTACATGCTGGGAACAGACGCAAGTGCTATTTGCCCTGTGTATGACAAAGGGAGTGCAATAGTGAGTCTTCTTACCAGAAAACAACTCTTGCTCGTAGGACCAAAAACTGCATGTGATTCAACTCCATTTAGGGCTGGGACACAAACGCTAGCTCGCCTTACAAGAAACACACTCTGTTTTTGAGAAAAGAGCACTCTTCTACTCTATTGTGTTTCCTATGGTGTCCGAACAGTGAGCTTGCTCAGAACAAAAGAACTGTGCTTCCTACACACACGGGCCATATCTAGTTCAACTCCGCTTAGGAAACTGACAAGAACAGTACCTCCTCTTCTGTCCAATACACTGTACTTGCTGGGAACCGACGTGAGTGCTATTTGCACTGTGTATGGCAATGGAAGCGCAATAGTGACTCTTCTTACAGGAAACAACTCTTGCTCTTAGGACCAGAAACTGCATGTGATTCAACTCCATTTAGGACTGGGAAACAAACGCTAGCTCGTCTTACAAGAAACACACTCTGCTTTTGATAAAAGAGCACTCTTCTACTCTACTGTGTTTTCTATAGGGCCAGAAGAGAGAGCTTGCTCAGAACAAAAGAACTGTGCTTCCTACACACAGAGGCCATATCTACTTCAACTGTGCCTAGGAAACTGACAAGAATAGTAGCTCCTCTTCAGTCCAATACACTGTACTTGCTGGGAACAGATGACAGTGCTCTTTGCACTGTGTATGACAATGGGAGAGTAATAGTGACTCTTCTTACCAGAAAACAACTCTTGCTCGTAGGACCAGAAACTGCATGTGATTCAACTCCATTTAGGACTGGGAAACAAACGCTAGCTCGCCTTATAAGAAACACACTCGGCTTTTGAGAAAAGAGCACTCTTCTACTCTACTGTTCCTATGGGGTCCGAACAGTGAGCTTGCTCAGAACAAACGAACTGTACTTCCTACACACATGGGCCATATCTAGTTCAACTCTGCTTAGGAAACTGACAAGAACAGTATCTCCTCTTCAGTCCAATACACTGAACTTGCTGCGAACAGACGCCAGTGCTATTTGTACTGTGTATGGCAATGGGAGCGCAATAGTGACTCTTCTTACCAGAAAACAACTCTTGCTCATAGAACCAGAAACTGCATGTGATTCAACTCCATTTAGGACTGGGAAACAAACGCTAGCTCACATTACAAGAAACACACTCTGCTTTTGAGAAAAGAGCACTCTTCTACTCTACGGTGTTTCCTATAATGCCAGAACAGTGAGCTTCCTCAGAACAAAAGAACTGTGCTTCCTACACACACGGGCCATATCTAGTTCAACTCTGCTTAGGAAACTGACAAGAACAGTATGTCCTATTCTGTCCAATACACTGTACTTGTTGGGAAGAGAAGCGAGTGCTCTTTGCACTGTGTATGGCAATGGAAGCGTAATAGTGACTCTTCTTACCAGAAAAAAACTCTTGCTCATACGACCAGAAACTGCATGGGATTCAACTCCATTTAGGACTGGGAAAAAAACGCTTGCTCGCCTTACAAGAAACACACTCTGCTTTTGAGAAAAGAGCACTCTTCTAGTCTACTGTGTTTCCTATATGGCCAGAACAGTGAGCTTGCTCAGAACAAAAGAACTGTGCTTCCTACACACACGGCCATATCTAGATCAATTCTGCTTAAGAAACTGACAAGAACAGTAGATACTCTTCAGTCCAATACACCCAATACACTGTACATGCTGGGAACCGACACCAGTGCTATTTGCCCTGTGTATGACAATGGGAGTGCAATAGTGACAATTCTTACCATAAAACAATTCTTGCTCGTAGGACCAAAAACTGCAAGTGACTCAACTTTATTTAGGGCTGGGAAACAAACGTTAGCTTCCCTTACAAGAAACACACTCTGCTTTTGAGAAAAGAGCACTCCTCTTATCTACTGTGTTTTCCATGGGTTCCGAACAGTGAGCTTGCTCAGAACAAAAGAACTGTGCTTCCTACACACAGGGGCCATATCTAGTTCAACTATGCTTAGGAAACTGACAAGAACAGTAGCTCCTCTTCAGTCGAATACACTGTACTTGCTGGGAAGAGACGTGAGTGCTATTTGCACTGTGTATGGCAATGGGAGCGCTATAGTGACTTTCCTTACCAGAAAACAACTCTTGCTCGTAAGACCAAAAACTGCATGTGGTTCAACTCCATTTAGGACTGGGAAACAAATGCTTGCTCGCCTTTCAATAACACACTCTGCTTTTGAGAATAGGGCACTCTTCTACTCTACTGTGTTTCCAATGTGGTCCGAACAGTGAGCTTGCTCAGAACAAAAGAACTGTGCTTCCTACACACCGGGGATATATCTAGTTCAACTCTGCTTAGGAAACTGACAAGAACAGAGGATTCTCTTTAGTCCAATACACTGTACTTGCTGGGAACAGACGCGAGTGCTATTTGCACTGTGTATGGGAATGGGAGCGCAATAGTGACTCTTCTTACCAGAAAACAACTCTTGCTCGTAGGACCAGAAACTGCATGTGATTCAACTCCATTTCTGACTGGAAAGCAAATGCTAGCTCGCCTTACAATAAACACACTCTGCTTTTGAGAAAAGAGCACTCTTCTACTCTACTGTGTTTCCCATAGGGCCAGAACAGTGAGCTTGCTCAGAACAAAAGAACTGTGCTTCCTACAAACACGGGCCATATCCAGTTCAACTCTGCTTAGGAAACTGATGAGAAGAGTAGCTCCACTTCAGTCCAATACACTGTACTTGCTGGGAACAGACGCGAGTGCTATTTGCACTTTGTATGGAAATGGGAGCGCAATAGTGACTTTCCTTACCAGAAAACAACTCTTGCTCGTAGGACCAAAAACTGCATGTGATTCAACTCCATTTAGGACTGGGAAACAAACACTAGCTCACCTTACAAGAAACACACTCTGCTTTTGAGAAAAGAGCACTCATCTACTCTGCTGTGTTTCCTATAGGGCCAGTACAGTGAGCTTCCTCAGAACAAAAGAACTGTGCTTCCTACACACACGGGCCATATCTAGTTCAACTCTGCTTAGGAAACTGACAAGAACAGTAGATACTCTTCAGGCCAATACACTGTACATGCTGGGAACAGACGCAAGTGCTATTTGCCCTGTGTATGACAAAGGGAATGCAATAGTGAGTCTTCTTACCAGAAAACAACTCTTGCTCGTAGGACCAAAAACTGCATGTGATTCAACTCCATTTAGGGCTGGGACACAAACGCTAGCTCGCCTTACAAGAAACACACTCTGTTTTTGAGAAAAGAGCACTCTTCTACTCTATTGTGTTTCCTATGGTGTCCGAACAGTGAGCTTGCTCAGAACAAAAGAACTGTGCTTCCTACACACACGGGCCATATCTAGTTCAACTCCGCTTAGGAAACTGACAAGAACAGTACCTCCTCTTCTGTCCAATACACTGTACTTGCTGGGAACCCACGTGAGTGCTATTTGCACTGTGTATGGCAATGGAAGCGCAATAGTGACTCTACTTACAGGAAACAACTCTTGCTCTTAGGACCAGAAACTGCATGTGATTCAACTCCATTTAGGACTGGGAAACAAACGCCAGCTCGTCTTACAAGAAACACACTCTGCTTTTGATAAAAGAGCACTCTTCTACTCTACTGTGTTTTCTATAGGGCCAGAAGAGAGAGCTTGCTCAGAACAAATGAACTGTGCTTCCTACACACAGGGGCCATATCTACTTCAACTGTGCTTAGGAAACTGACAAGAATAGTAGCTCCTCTTCAGTCCAATACCCTGTACTTGCTGGGAACAGATGACAGTGCTCTTTGCACTGTGTATGACAATGGGAGAGTAATAGTGACTCTTCTTACCAGAAAACAACGCTTGCTCGTAGGACCAGAAACTGCATGTGATTCAACTCCATTTTGGACTGGGAAACAAACGCTAGCTCGCCTTATAAGAAACACACTCGGCTTTTGAGAAAAGAGCACTCTTCTACTCTACTGTGTTTCCTATGGGGTCCGAACAGTGAGCTTGCTCAGAACGAACGAACTGTACTTCCTACACACATGGGCCATATCTAGTTCAACTCTGCTTAGGAAACTGACAAGAACAGTATCTCCTCTTCAGTCCAATACACTGAACTTGCTGCGAACAGACGCCAGTGCTATTTGTACTGTGTATGGCAATGGGAGCGCAATAGTGACTCTTCTTACCAGAAAACAACTCTTGCTCATAGAACCAGAAACTGCATGTGATTCAACTCCATTTAGGACTGGGAAACAAACACTAGCTCACATTACAAGAAACACACTCTGCTTTTGAGAAAAGAGCACTCTTCTACTCTACGGTGTTTCCTATAATGCCAGAACAGTGAGCTTCCTCAGAACAAAAGAACTGTGCTTCCTACACACACGGGCCATATCTAGTTCAACTCTGCTTAGGAAACTAACAAGAACAGTATCTCCTATTCTGTCCAATACACTGTACTTGTTGGGAAGTGAAGCGAGTGCTATTTGCACTGTGTATGGCAATGGAAGCGTAATAGTGACTCTTCTTACCAGAAAAAAACTCTTGCTCATACGACCAGAAACTGCATGGGATTCAACTCCATTTAGGACTGGGAAAAAAACGCTAGCTCGCCTTACAAGAAACACACTCTGCTTTTGAGAAAAGAGCACTCTTCTACTCTACTGTGTTTCCTATATGGCCAGAACAGTGAGCTTGCTCAGAACAAAAGAACTGTGCTTCCTACACACACGGCCATATCTAGATCAATTCTGCTTAAGAAACTGACAAGAACAGTAGATACTCTTCAGTCCAATACACCCAATACACTGTACATGCAGGGAACTGACACCAGTGCTATTTGCCCTGTGTATGACAATGGGAGTGCAATAGTGACAATTCTTACCATAAAACAATTCTTGCTCGTAGGACCAAAAACTGCAAGTGACTCAACTTTATTTAGGGCTGGGAAACAAACGTTAGCTTCCCTTACAAGAAACACACTCTGCTTTTGAGAAAAGAGCACTCCTCTTATCTACTGTGTTTTCCATGGGTTCCGAACAGTGAGCTTGCTCAGAACAAAAGAACTGTGCTTCCTACACACAGGGGCCATATCTAGTTCAACTATGTTTAGGAAACTGACAAGAACAGTAGCTCCTCTTCAGTCCAATACACTGTACTTGCTGGGAAGAGACGCGAGTGCTATTTGCACTGTGTATGGCAATGGGAGCGCTATAGTGACTTTCCTTACCAGAAAACAACTCTTGCTCGTAAGACCAAAAACTGCATGTGGTTCAACTCCATTTAGGACTGGGAAACAAATGCTTGCTCGCCTTTCAATAACACACTCTGCTTTTGAGAAAAGAGCACTCTTCTACTCTACTGTGTTTCCTATGTGGTCCGAACAGTGAGCTTGCTCAGAACAAACGAACTGTACTTCCTACACACATGGGCCATATCTAGTTCAACTCTGCTTAGGAAACTGACAAGAACAGTATCTCCTCTTCAGTCCAATACACTGAACTTGCTGGGAACAGACGCCAGTGCTATTTGTACTGTGTATGGCAATGGGAGCGCAATAGTGACTCTTCTTACCAGAAAACAACTCTTGCTCATAGAACCAGAAACTGCATGTGATTCAACTCCATTTATGACTGGGAAACAAACGCTAGCTCACATTACAAGAAACACACTCTGCTTTTGAGAAAAGAGCACTCTTCTACTCTACGGTGTTTCCTATAATGCCAGAACAGTGAGCTTCCTCAGAACAAAAGAACTGTGCTTCCTACACACACGGGCCATATCTAGTTCAACTCTGCTTAGGAAACTGACAAGAACAGTATCTCCTATTCTGTCCAATACACTGTACTTGTTGGGAAGAGAAGCGAGTGCTATTTGCACTGTGTATGGCAATGGAAGCGTAATAGTGACTCTTCTTACCAGAAAAAACTCTTGCTCATACGACCAGAAACTGCATGGGATTCAACTCCATTTAGGACTGGGAAAAAAACGCTAGCTCGCCTTACAAGAAACACACTCTGCTTTTGCGAAAAGAGCACTCTTCTACTCTACTGTGTTTCCTATATGGCCAGAACAGTGAGCTTGCTCAGAACAAAAGAACTGTGCTTCCTACACACACGGCCATATCTAGATCAATTCTGCTTAAGAAACTGACAAGAACAGTAGATACTCTTCAGTCCAATACACCCAATACACTGTACATGCTGGGAACCGACACCAGTGCTATTTGTCCTGTGTATGACAATGGGAGTGCAATAGTGACAATTCTTACCATAAAACAATTCTTGCTCGTAGGACCAAAAACTGCAAGTGACTCAACTTTATTTAGGGCTGGGAAACAAACGTTAGCTTCCCTTACAAGAAACACACTCTGCTTTTGAGAAAAGAGCACTCCTCTTATCTACTGTGTTTTCCATGGGTTCCGAACAGTGAGCTTGCTCAGAACAAAAGAACTGTGCTTCCTACACACAGGGGCCATATCTAGTTCAACTATGCTTAGGAAACTGACAAGAACAGTAGCTCCTCTTCAGTCCAATACACTGTACTTGCTGGGAAGAGACGCGAGTGCTATTTGCACTGTGTATGGCAATGGGAGCGCTAAAGTGACTTTCCTTACCAGAAAACAACTCTTGCTCGTAAGACCAAAAACTGCATGTGGTTCAACTCCATTTAGGACTGGGAAACAAATGCTTGCTTGCCTTTCAATAACACACTCTGCTTTTGAGAATAGGGCACTCTTCTACTCTACTGTGTTTCCAATGTGGTCCGAACAGTGAGCTTGCTCAGAACAAAAGAACTGTGCTTCCTACACACCGGGGACATATCTAGTTCAACTCTGCTTAGGAAACTGACAAGAACAGAGGATTCTCTTTAGTCCAATACACTGTACTTGCTGGGAACAGACGTGAGTGCAATTTGCACTGTGTATGGGAATGGGAGCGCAATAGTGACTATTCTTACCAGAAAACAACTCTTGCCTGTAGGACCAGAAACTGCATGTGATTCAACTCCATTTCTGACTGGAAAGCAAATGCTAGCTCGCCTTACAATAAACACACTCTGCTTTTGAGAAAAGAGCACTCTTCTACTCTACTGTGTTTCCCATAGGGCCAGAAGAGTGAGCTTGCTCAGAACAAAAGAACTGTGCTTCCTACAAACACGGGCCATATCCAGTTCAACTCTGCTTAGGAAACTGACGAGAACAGTAGCTCCACTTCAGTCCAATACACTGTACTTGCTGGGAACAGACGCGAGTGCTATTTGCACTTTGTATGGAAATGGGAGCGCAGTAGTGACTTTCTTTACCAGAAAACAACTCTTGCTCGTAGGACCAAAAACTGCATGTGATTCAACTCCATTTAGGACTGGGAAACAAACGCTAGCTCACCTTACAAGAAACACACTCTGCTTTTGAGAAAAGAGCACTCATCTACTCTGCTGTGTTTCCTATAGGGCCAGTACAGTGAGCTTCCTCAGAACAAAAGAACTGTGCTTCCTACACACACGGGCCATATCTAGTTCAACTCTGCTTAGGAAACTGACAAGAACAGTAGATCCTCTTCAGGCCAATACACTGTACATGCTGGGAACAGACGCAAGTGCTATTTGCCCTGTGTATGACAAAGGGAGTGCAATAGTGAGTCTTCTTACCAGAAAACAACTCTTGCTCGTAGGACCAAAAACTGCATGTGATTCAACTCCATTTAGGGCTGGGACACAAACGCTAGCTCGCCTTACAAGAAACACACTCTGTTTTTGAGAAAAGAGCACTCTTCTACTCTATTGTGTTTCCTATGGTGTCCGAACAGTGAGCTTGCTCAGAACAAAAGAACTGTGCTTCCTACACACACGGGCCATATCTAGTTCAACTCCGCTTAGGAAACTGACAAGAACAGTACCTCCTCTTCTGTCCAATACACTGTACTTGCTGGGAACCCACGTGAGTGCTATTTGCACTGTGTATGGCAATGGAAGCGCAATAGTTACTCTTCTTACAGGAAACAACTCTTGCTCTTAGGACCAGAAACTGCATGTGATTCAACTCCATTTAGGACTGGGAAACAAACGCTAGCTCGTCTTACAAGAAACACACTCTGCTTTTGATAAAAGACCACTCTTCTACTCTACTGTGTTTTCTATAGGGCCAGAAGAGAGAGCTTGCTCAGAACAAAAGAACTGTGCTTCCTACACACAGGTGCCATATCTACTTCAACTGTGCTTAGGAAACTGACAAGAACAGTAGCTCCTCTTCAGTCCAATACACTGTACTTGCTGGGAACAGATGACAGTGCTATTTGCACTGTGTATGGCAAAGGGAGCACAATAGTGACTTTCCTTACCAGAAAAAAACTCTTGCTCGTAGGACCAAAAACTGCATGTGATTCAACTCCATTTAGGACTGGGAAACAAACGCTAGGTCACCTTACAAGAAACACACTCTGCTTTGGATAAAAGAGCCCTCTTCTACTCTACTGTGTTTCCTGTGTTGTCCGAACAGTGAGCTTGCTAAGAACAAAAGAACTATGCTTCCTATACACACAGGCCATATCTAGTTCAACTCTGCTTAGGAAACTGACAAGAACAGTAGATCCTCTTCAGTCCAATACAATGTACATGCTGGGAGCAGACGCGAGTGCTATTTGCACTGTGTATGGCAATGGGAGCTCAATAGTGACTCTTCTTACCAGAAAACAACTCTTGGTTGTAGGACCAGAAACTGCATGGGAATCAACTCCGTTTCTGACTGGGAAGCAAACACTAGCTAGCCTTCAAGAAACACACTCTGCTTTTAAATAAAGAGCACTCTTCTACTCTACTGTGTTTCCCATGGGGTCCCAACAGTGAGCTTGCTCAGAACAAAAGAACTGTGCTTCACACACACGGGCCATATCTAGTTCAACTCTGCTTAGGAAACTGACAAGAACAGTAGATTTTCTTCTGTCCAATACACTGTACTTGCTGGGAACAGACGCGAGTGCTATTTGCACTGTGTATGGCAATGATAGCACAATAGTGACTCTTCTTACCAGAAAACAACTCTTGCTCGTAGGACCAGAAACTGCATGGGATGCAACTCCATTTAGGACTGGGACACAAACGCTAGCTCGCCTTACAAGAAACACACTCTGCTTTTGAGAAAAGAGCACTCTTCTACTCTACTGTGTTTACTCCAGGGCCAGAACAGTGAGCTTGCTCAGAACAAAAGAACTGTGCTTCCTACACACACGGGCCATATCTAGTTTAACTCTGCTTAGGAAACTGACAAGAACAGTAGATCCTCTTCAGGCCAATACACTGTACATGCTGGGAACAGACGCAAGTGCTATTTGCCCTGTGTATGATAAAGGGAGTGCAATAGTGACTCTTCTTACCAGAAAACAACTCTTGCTCACAGGACCAGAATATGCATGTGATTCAACTCCATTTAGGGCTGGGACACAAACGCTAGCTCGCCTTACAAGAAACACACTCTGCTTTTGAGAAAAGGGCACTCTTCTACTCTACTGTGTTTCCTATGGGGTCCGAAAAGTGTGCTTGCTCAGAACAAAAGAACTGTGCTTCCTACACACCGGGGCCATATCTAGTTGAACTCTGCTTAAGAAACTGACAAGAACAGAGGATCCTCTTTAGTCCAATACACTGTACTTGCTGGGAACAGACGCGAGTGTTATTTGCACTGTGTATGGGAATGGGAGCGCAATAGAGACTCTTCTTACCAGAAAACAACTCTTGCTCGTAGGACC
Organism: Peromyscus eremicus; assembly: GCF_949786415.1. Classification (NCBI taxonomy): domain Eukaryota; kingdom Metazoa; phylum Chordata; class Mammalia; order Rodentia; family Cricetidae; genus Peromyscus; species Peromyscus eremicus. The sequence goes on along the minus strand of NW_026736223.1, from coordinate 18,031 downwards.
AGAAACTGCATGTGATTCAACTCCATTTCTGACTGGAAAGCAAATGCTAGCTCGCCTTACAAGAAACACACTCTGCTTTTGAGAAAATAGCACTCTTATACTCTATTGTGTTTCCTAAGGGGTCCAAACAGTGAGCTTGCTCAGAACAAAAGAACTGTGCTTCCTACACCCACGGCCATATCTAGATCAATTGCGCTTAAGAAACTGACAAGAACAGTAGATACTCTTCAGTCCAATACACTGTACATGCTGGGAACCGACACCAGTGCTATTTGCCCTGTGTATGACAATGGGAGTGCAATAGTGACAATTCTTATCATAAAACAATTCTTGCTCGTAGGACCAAAAACTGCAAGTGACTCAATTTTATTTAGGACTGGGAAACAAACGTTAGCTTGCCTTACAAGAAACACACTCTGCTTTTGAGAAAAGAGCACTCCTCTACTCTACTGTGTTTCCCATGGGTTCCGAACAGTGAGCTTGCTCAAAACAAAGGAACTGTACTTCCTACACACATGGGCCATATCTAGTTCAACTCTGCCTAGGAAACTGACAAGAAGAGTATCTCCTCTTCAGTCCAATACACTGAACTTGCTGGGAACAGACGCCAGTGCTATTTGTACTGTGTATGGCAATGGGAGCGCAATAGTGACTCTTCTTACCAGAAAACAACTCTTGCTCATAGAACCAGAAACTGCATGTGATTCAACTCCATTTATGACTGGGAAACAAACGCTAGCTCACATTACAAGAAACACACTCTGCTTTTGAGAAAAGAGCACTCTTCTACTCTATGGTGTTTCCTATAATGCCAGAACAGTGAGCTTCCTCAGAACAAAAGAACTGTGCTTCCTACACACACGGGCCATATCTAGTTCAACTCTGCTTAGGAAACTGACAAGAACAGTATGTCCTATTCTGTCCAATACACTGTACTTGTTGGGAAGAGAAGCGAGTGCTATTTGCACTGTGTATGGCAATGGAAGCGTAATAGTGACTCTTCTTACCAGAAAAAAACTCTTGCTCATACGACCAGAAACTGCATGGGATTCAACTCCATTTAGGACTGGGAAAAAAACGCTAGCTCGCCTTACAAGAAACACACTCTGCTTTTGAGAAAAGAGCACTCTTCTAGTCTACTGTGTTTCCTATATGGCCAGAACAGTGAGCTTGCTCAGAACAAAAGAACTGTGCTTCCTACACACACGGCCATATCTAGATCAATTCTGCTTAAGAAACTGACAAGAACAGTAGATACTCTTCAGTCCAATACACCCAATACACTGTACATGCTGGGAACCGACACCAGTGCTATTTGCCCTGTGTATGACAATGGGAGTGCAATAGTGACAATTCTTACCATAAAACAATTCTTGCTCGTAGGACCAAAAACTGCAAGTGACTCAACTTTATTTAGGGCTGGGAAACAAACGTTAGCTTCCCTTACAAGAAACACACTCTGCTTTTGAGAAAAGAGCACTGCTCTTATCTACTGTGTTTTCCATGGGTTCCGAACAGTGAGCTTGCTCAGAACAAAAGAACTGTGCTTCCTACACACAGGGGCCATATCTAGTTCAACTATGCTTAGGAAACTGACAAGAACAGTAGCTCCTCTTCAGTCGAATACACTGTACTTGCTGGGAAGAGACGCGAGTGCTATTTGCACTGTGTATGGCAATGGGAGCGCTATAGTGACTTTCCTTACCAGAAAACAACTCTTGCTCGTAAGACCAAAAACTGCATGTGGTTCAACTCCATTTAGGACTGGGAAACAAATGCTTGCTCGCCTTTCAATAACACACTCTGCTTTTGAGAATAGGGCACTCTTCTATTCTACTGTGTTTCCTATGTGGTCCGAACAGTGAGCTTGCTCAGAACAAAAGAACTGTGCTTCCTACACACCGGGGACATATCTAGTTCAACTCTGCTTAGGAAAGTGACAAGAACAGAGGATTCTCTTTAGTCCAATACACTGTACTTGCTGGGAACAGACGCGAGTGCTATTTGCACTGTGTATGGGAATGGGAGCGCAATAGTGACTCTTCTTACCAGAAAACAACTCTTGCTCGTAGGACCAGAAACTGCATGTGATTCAACTCCATTTCTGACTGGAAAGCAAATGCTAGCTCGCCTTACAATAAACACACTCTGCTTTTGAGAAAAGAGCACTCTTCTACTCTATTGTGTTTCCTATGGTGTCCGAACAGTGAGCTTGCTCAGAAAAAAAGAACTGTGCTTCCTACACACACAGGCCATATCTAGTTCAACTCCGCTTAGGAAACTGACAAGAACAGTACCTCCTCTTCTGTCCAATACACTGTACTTGCTGGGAACCCACGTGAGTGCTATTTGCACTGTGTATGGCAATGGAAGCGCAATAGTGACTCTACTTACAGGAAACAACTCTTGCTCTTAGGACCAGAAACTGCATGTGATTCAACTCCATTTAGGACTGTGAAACAAACGCTAGCTCGTCTTACAAGAAACACACTCTGCTTTTGATAAAAGAGCACTCTTCTACTCTACTGTGTTTTCTATAGGGCCAGAAGAGAGAGCTTGCTCAGAACAAATGAACTGTGCTTCCTACACACAGGGGCCATATCTACTTCAACTGTGCTTAGGAAACTGACAAGAATAGTAGCTCCTCTTCAGTCCAATACCCTGTACTTGCTGGGAACAGATGACAGTGCTCTTTGCACTGTGTATGACAATGGGAGAGTAATAGTGACTCTTCTTACCAGAAAACAACTCTTGCTCGTAGGACCAGAAACTGCATGTGATTCAACTCCATTTAGGACTGGGAAACAAACGCTAGCTCGCCTTATAAGAAACACACTCGGCTTTTGAGAAAAGAGCACTCTTCTACTCTACTGTGTTTCCTATGGGGTCCGAACAGTGAGCTTGCTCAGAACAAACGAACTGTACTTCCTACACACATGGGCCATATCTAGTTCAACTCTGCTTAGGAAACTGACAAGAACAGTATCTCCTCTTCAGTCCAATACACTGAACTTGCTGGGAACAGACGCCAGTGCTATTTGTACTGTGTATGGCAATGGGAGCGCAATAGTGACTCTTCTTACCAGAAAACAACTCTTGCTCATAGAACCAGAAACTGCATGTGATTCAACTCCATTTAGGACTGGGAAACAAACGCTAGCTCACATTACAAGAAACACACTCTGCTTTTGAGAAAAGAGCACTCTTGTACTCTACGGTGTTTCCTATAATGCCAGAACAGTGAGCTTCCTCAGAACAAAAGAACTGTGCTTCCTACACACACGGGCCATATCTAGTTCAACTCTGCTTATGAAACTGACAAGAACAGTATGTCCTATTCTGTCCAATACACTGTACTTGTTGGGAAGAGAAGCGAGTGCTCTTTGCACTGTGTATGGCAATGGAAGCGTAATAGTGACTCTTCTTACCAGAAAAAAACTCTTGCTCATACGACCAGAAACTGCATGGGATTCAACTCCATTTAGGACTGGGAAAAAAACGCTTGCTCGCCTTACAAGAAACACACTCTGCTTTTGAGAAAAGAGCACTCTTCTAGTCTACTGTGTTTCCTATATGGCCAGAACAGTGAGCTTGCTCAGAACAAAAGAACTGTGCTTCCTACACACACGGCCATATCTAGATCAATTCTGCTTAAGAAACTGACAAGAACAGTAGATACTCTTCAGTCCAATACACCCAATACACTGTACATGCTGGGAACCGACACCAGTGCTATTTGCCCTGTGTATGACAATGGGAGTGCAATAGTGACAATTCTTACCATAAAACAATTCTTGCTCGTAGGACCAAAAACTGCAAGTGACTCAACTTTATTTAGGGCTGGGAAACAAACGTTAGCTTCCCTTACAAGAAACACACTCTGCTTTTGAGAAAAGAGCACTCCTCTTATCTACTGTGTTTTCCATGGGTTCCGAACAGTGAGCTTGCTCAGAACAAAAGAACTGTGCTTCCTACACACAGGGGCCATATCTAGTTCAACTATGCTTAGGAAACTGACAAGAACAGTAGCTCCTCTTCAGTCGAATACACTGTACTTGCTGGGAAGAGACGCGAGTGCTATTTGCACTGTGTATGGCAATGGGAGCGCTATAGTGACTTTCCTTACCAGAAAACAACTCTTGCTCGTAAGACCAAAAACTGCATGTGGTTCAACTCCATTTAGGACTGGGAAACAAATGCTTGCTCGCCTTTCAATAACACACTCTGCTTTTGAGAATAGGGCACTCTTCTACTCTACTGTGTTTCCAATGTGGTCCGAACAGTGAGCTTGCTCAGAACAAAAGAACTGTGCTTCCTACACACCGGGGATATATCTAGTTCAACTCTGCTTAGGAAACTGACAAGAACAGAGGATTCTCTTTAGTCCAATACACTGTACTTGCTGGGAACAGACGCCAGTGCTATTTGCACTGTGTATGGGAATGGGAGCGCAATAGTGACTCTTCTTACCAGAAAACAACTCTTGCTCGTAGGACCAGAAACTGCATGTGATTCAACTCCATTTCTGACTGGAAAGCAAATGCTAGCTCGCCTTACAATAAACACACTCTGCTTTTGAGAAAAGAGCACTCTTCTACTCTACTGTGTTTCCCATAGGGCCAGAACAGTGAGCTTGCTCAGAACAAAAGAACTGTGCTTCCTACAAACACGGGCCATATCCAGTTCAACTCTGCTTAGGAAACTGACGAGAACAGTAGCTCCACTTCAGTCCAATACACTGTACTTGCTGGGAACAGACGCGAGTGCTATTTGCACTTTGTATGAAAATGGGAGCGCAATAGTGACTTTCCTTACCAGAAAACAACTCTTGCTCGTAGGACCAAAAACTGCATGTGATTCAACTCCATTTAGGACTGGGAAACAAACACTAGCTCACCTTACAAGAAACACACTCTGCTTTTGAGAAAAGAGCACTCATCTACTCTGCTGTGTTTCCTATAGGGCCAGTACAGTGAGCTTCCTCAGAACAAAAGAACTGTGCTTCCTACACACACGGGCCATATCTAGTTCAACTCTGCTTAGGAAACTGACAAGAACAGTAGATCCTCTTCAGGCCAATACACTGTACATGCTGGGAACAGACGCAAGTGCTATTTGCCCTGTGTATGACAAAGGGAGTGCAATAGTGAGTCTTCTTACCAGAAAACAACTCTTGCTCGTAGGACCAAAAACTGCATGTGATTCAACTCCATTTAGGGCTGGGACACAAACGCTAGCTCGCCTTACAAGAAACACACTCTGTTTTTGAGAAAAGAGCACTCTTCTACTCTATTGTGTTTCCTATGGTGTCCGAACAGTGAGCTTGCTCAGAACAAAAGAACTGTGCTTCCTACACACACGGGCCATATCTAGTTCAACTCCGCTTAGGAAACTGACAAGAACAGTACCTCCTCTTCTATCCAATACACTGTACTTGCTGGGAACCCACGTGAGTGCTATTTGCACTGTGTATGGCAATGGAAGCGCAATAGTGACTCTACTTACAGGAAACAACTCTTGCTCTTAGGACCAGAAACTGCATGTGATTCAACTCCATTTAGGACTGGGAAACAAACGCCAGCTCGTCTTACAAGAAACACACTCTGCTTTTGATAAAAGAGCACTCTTCTACTCTACTGTGTTTTCTATAGGGCCAGAAAAGAGAGCTTGCTCAGAACAAATGAACTGTGCTTCCTACACACAGGGGCCATATCTACTTCAACTGTGCTTAGGAAACTGACAAGAATAGTAGCTCCTCTTCAGTCCAATACCCTGTACTTGCTGGGAACAGATGACAGTGCTCTTTGCACTGTGTATGACAATGGGAGAGTAATAGTGACTCTTCTTACCAGAAAACAACTCTTGCTCATAGGACCAGAAACTGCATGTGATTCAACTCCATTTAGGACTGGGAAACAAACGCTAGCTCGCCTTATAAGAAACACACTCGGCTTTTGAGAAAAGAGCACTCTTCTACTCTACTGTGTTTCCTATGGGGTCCGAACAGTGAGCTTGCTCAGAACGAACGAACTGTACTTCCTACACACATGGGCCATATCTAGTTCAACTCTGCTTAGGAAACTGACAAGAACAGTATCTCCTCTTCAGTCCAATACAATGAACTTGCTGCGAACAGACGCCAGTGCTATTTGTACTGTGTATGGCAATGGGAGCGCAATAGTGACTCTTCTTACCAGAAAACAACTCTTGCTCATAGAACCAGAAACTGCATGTGATTCAACTCCATTTAGGACTGGGAAACAAACACTAGCTCACATTACAAGAAACACACTCTGCTTTTGAGAAAAGAGCACTCTTCTACTCTACGGTGTTTCCTATAATGCCAGAACAGTGAGCTTCCTCAGAACAAAAGAACTGTGCTTCCTACACACACGGGCCATATCTAGTTCAACTCTGCTTAGGAAACTAACAAGAACAGTATCTCCTATTCTGTCCAATACACTGTACTTGTTGGGAAGAGAAGCGAGTGCTATTTGCACTGTGTATGGCAATGGAAGCGTAATAGTGACTCTTCTTACCAGAAAAAAACTCTTGCTCATACGACCAGAAACTGCATGGGATTCAACTCCATTTAGGACTGGGAAAAAAACGCTAGCTCGCCTTACAAGAAACACACTCTGCTTTTGAGAAAAGAGCACTCTTCTACTCTACTGTGTTTCCTATATGGCCAGAACAGTGAGCTTGCTCAGAACAAAAGAACTGTGCTTCCTACACACACGGCCATATCTAGATCAATTCTGCTTAAGAAACTGACAAGAACAGTAGATACTCTTCAGTCCAATACACCCAATACACTGTACATGCAGGGAACCGACACCAGTGCTATTTGCCCTGTGTATGACAATGGGAGTGCAATAGTGACAATTCTTACCATAAAACAATTCTTGCTCGTAGGACCAAAAACTGCAAGTGACTCAACTTTATTTAGGGCTGGGAAACAAATGTTAGCTTCCCTTACAAGAAACACACTCTGCTTTTGAGAAAAGAGCACTCCTCTTATCTACTGTGTTTTCCATGGGTTCCGAACAGTGAGCTTGCTCAGAACAAAAGAACTGTGCTTCCTACACACAGGGGCCATATCTAGTTCAACTATGCTTAGGAAACTGACAAGAACAGTAGCTCCTCTTCAGTCCAATACACTGTACTTGCTGGGAAGAGACGCGAGTGCTATTTGCACTGTGTATGGCAATGGGAGCGCTATAGTGACTTTCCTTACCAGAAAACAACTCTTGCTCGTAAGACCAAAAACTGCATGTGGTTCAACTCCATTTAGGACTGGGAAACAAATGCTTGCTCGCCTTTCAATAACACACTCTGCTTTTGAGAAAAGAGCACTCTTCTACTCTACTGTGTTTCCTATGTGGTCCGAACAGTGAGCTTGCTCAGAACAAACGAACTGTACTTCCTACACACATGGGCCATATCTAGTTCAACTCTGCTTAGGAAACTGACAAGAACAGTATCTCCTCTTCAGTCCAATACACTGAACTTGCTGGGAACAGACGCCAGTGCTATTTGTACTGTGTATGGCAATGGGAGCGCAATAGTGACTCTTCTTACCAGAAAACAACTCTTGCTCATAGAACCAGAAACTGCATGTGATTCAACTCCATTTATGACTGGGAAACAAACGCTAGCTCACATTACAAGAAACACACTCTGCTTTTGAGAAAAGAGCACTCTTCTACTCTACGGTGTTTCCTATAATGCCAGAACAGTGAGCTTCCTCAGAACAAAAGAACTGTGCTTCCTACACACACGGGCCATATCTAGTTCAACTCTGCTTAGGAAACTGACAAGAACAGTATCTCCTATTCTGTCCAATACACTGTACTTGTTGGGAAGAGAAGCGAGTGCTATTTGCACTGTGTATGGCAATGGAAGCGTAATAGTGACTCTTCTTACCAGAAAAAACTCTTGCTCATACGACCAGAAACTGCATGGGATTCAACTCCATTTAGGACTGGGAAAAAAACGCTAGCTCGCCTTACAAGAAACACACTCTGCTTTTGAGAAAAGAGCACTCTTCTACTCTACTGTGTTTCCTATATGGCCAGAACAGTGAGCTTGCTCAGAACAAAAGAACTGTGCTTCCTACACACACGGGTCATATCTAGTTCAACTCTGCTTAGGAACTGACAAGAACAGTAGCTCCTCTTCAGACCAATACACTGTACTTGCTGGGAACAGACACGAGTGCTATTTGCACTTTGTATGGAAATGGGGGCGCAATAGTGACTTTCCTTACCAGAAAACAACTCTTGCTCGTAGGACCAAAAACTGCATGTGATTCAACTCCATTTAGGACTGGGAAACAAACGCTAGATCGCTTTACAAGAAACACACTCTGCTTTTGAGAAAAGAGCACTCTTCTACTCTACTGTGCTTTTTATAGGGCCAGTACAGTGAGCTTGCTCAGAACAATGAACTGTGCTGACTACACACACAGGCCATATCTATTTCAATTCTGCTTAGGAAACTGACAAGAACAGTAGCTCCTCTTCAGTCCAATACAGTGTACTTGCTGGGAACAGACGCCAGTGCTATTTGCCCTGTGTATGACAATGGTAGCACAATAGTGACTCTTCTTACAAGAAAACAACTCTTGCTCATAGGACCGAAAACTGCATGAGATTCAACTCCATTTCTGACTGGGAAACAAACGCTAGCTCGCCTTACAAGAAACACACTCTGCTTTTGAGAAAAGAGCACTCTTCTACTCTACTGTGTTTCCTATGGGGTAAAACAGTGAGCTTGCTCAGAACAAAAGAACTGTGCTTCCTACACACACGGCCATATCTAGTTCAATTCTGCTTAGGAAACTGACAAGAACAGTAGCTCCTCTTCAGTCCAATACACTGTACTTGCTGGGAACAGACGCGAGTGCTTTTTGCACTGTGTATGGCAATGGGAGCGCAATAGTGACTCTTCTTATCAGAAAACAACTCTTGCTCGTAGGACCAGAAACTGCATGGGATTCAACTCCGTTTCTGTCTGGGAAACAAACACTAGCTTTCCTTACAAGAAACACACTGTGCTTTTGAGAAAAGAGCACTCTTCTACTCTACTGTGTTTCCTATGGGGTCTGAACCGTGAGCTTGCTCAGAACAAAAGAACTGTGCTTCCTACACACACGGGACATATCTCGTTAAACTCTGCTTAGGAAACTGACAAGAACAGTAGTTTCTCTTCAGTCCGATACACTGTACTTGCTGGGAACAGACGCGAGTGCTATTTGCACTGTGTATGACAATGGGAGCGCAATAGTGACTTTCCATACCAGAAAACAACTCTTGCTCAAAGGACCAGAACCTACATGAGATTGAACTCCATTTATGGCTGGGAAACAAACGCTAGCTCGCCTTACAAGAAACACACTCTGCTTTTGAGAAAGAAGCACTCTTCTACTCTACTGTATTTCCTACAGGGCCAGAACAGTGAGCTTGCTCAGAACAAAAGAACTGGGCTTCCTACACACACGGCCATATCTAGTTCAATTCTGCTTACGTACCTGACAAGAACAGTAGATCCTCTTCAGTCCAATACACTGTATTTGCTGGGAACAGACGCCAGTGCTATTTATCTTGTGTATGGCAATGGCAGCGCAATATTGACTCTTCTTACCAGAAAAAAATTCTTGCTCGTAGGACCAGAAACTGCATGGGATTCAATTCCATTTAGGACTGGGAAACAAATGCTAGCTCTCCTTACAAAAAACACACTCTGCTTTTGAGAAAAGAGCACTCTTCTACTCTACTGTGTTTCCTATGGGGTCTAAACAGTGAGCTTGCTCAGAATAAAAGAACTGTGCTTCCTACACACACCGACCATATCTAGTTCAACTCTACTTAGGAAACTGACAAGAACCGTAGCTGCTCTTCAGTCCGAAACACTGTACTTGCTGGGAACAGACGCCAGTGCTATTTGTCCTGTGTATGGCAATGGCAGCACAATACTGACTCTTCTTACATAAAACAACTCTTGCTCGTAGGACCAGAAACTGCATGTGATTCAACTCTATTTAGGACTGGGAAACAAACGCTAGCTGGCCTTAGAAGAAACACACTCTGCTTTTGAGAAATGAGCACTCTTCTACTCTACTGTGTTTCCTATAGGGCCAGAACAGTGAGCTTGCTCAGAAAAAAGAACTGTGCTTCCTACACACACGGCCATATCTAGTTCAACTCTTCTTAAGAAACTGAGAAGAACAGTAGCTCCTCTTCAGTCCAATACACTGTACTTGCTGGGAAGAGACGGGAGGGCTATTTGCACTGTGAATGACAATGGGATCGCAATATTGACTCTTATTACCAGAAAACAACTCTTGCTCGTAGGACCAGAAACTGCATGTGATTCAACTCCATTTAGGACTGGGAAACAAACGCTAGCTCGCCTTACAAGAAACACACTCTGCTTTTGAGAAAAGAGCACTCTTCTACTTTACTGTTTTTCCTATGGGGTCCGAACAGTGAGATTGCTCAGAACAAAAAAACTGTGCTTCCTACACACACGGCCATATCTAGTTCAAGTCTGCTTAGGAAACTGACAAGAACAGTAGCTCCTCTTCAGTCCGATACACTGTACTTGCTGGGAACAGACGCGAGTGCTATTTGCACTGTGTATGGCAATTGGAGCACAATAATGACTCGTCTTACCAGAAAACAACTCTTGTTTGTAGGACAAAAAACTGCATGTGACTCAACTCCATTTAGGACTAGGAAACAAACGCTAGCTCGCCTTCCAAGAAACACACTCTGCTTTTGAGAAAAGAGCACTCGTCTACTCTACTGTGTTTCCTATGTGTTCCGAACAGTGAGCTTGCTCAGAACAAAAAAACTGTGCTTCCTACACACACAGCCACATCTAGTTCAAGTCTGCTTAGGAACCTGACAAGAACAGTAGCTCCTGTTCAGTCCAATACACTGTACTTGCTGGGAACAGACGCCAGTGCTATTTGTCCTGTGAATGGCAATGGCAGCACAATAGTGACTCTTCTTACCAGAAAACAACTCTTGCTCGTAGGACCAGAAACTGCATGGGATTCAACTCCATTTAGGACTGGGAAACAAACGCTAGCTCGCCTTACTAGAAACACACTCTGCTGTAGAGAAAAGAGCACTCTTCTACTCTACTGTGTTTCCTATGGGGTCCAAAAAGTGAGCTTGCTCAGAACAAAAGAACTGTGCTTCCTACACACACGGACCATATCTAGTTCAGCTCTGCTTAGGAAACTGACAAGAACAGTAGCTCCTATTCAGTCCAATACACTGTACTTCCTGGGAACAGACGCGAGTGCTATTTGCACTGTGTATGGCAATGGGAGCACAATAGTAACTTTCCTTACCAGAAAACAACTCTTGCTCATAGGACCGGAAACTGCCTGTGATTGAACTCCATTTAGGACTAGGAAACAAACTCTAGCTCGCCTTACAAGAAACACACTCTGCTTTTGAGAAAAGAGCACTCTTCTACTCTACTGTGTTTCCTATGAGGTCCGAACAGTGAGCTTGCTCAGAACAAAAAAAAAACGTGCTTCCTACACACACCGCCACACCTATTTCAATTCTGCTTAAGAACCTGACAAGAACAGTAGATCCGCTTCAGTCCAATACACTGTACTCCTGGGAACAGACAACAGTGCTATTTGTCCTGTGTATGGCAATGGCAGCGCAATAGTGACTCTTCTTACCATAAAACAACTCTTGCTCGTAGGACCAGAAACTGCATATGATTCAACTCCATTTAGGACTGGGAAACAAACGCTAGCTCTCCTTTCAAGAAACACACTCTGCTTTAGAGAAAAGAGCACTCTTCTACTCTACTGTGTTTCCTATAGGGCCAGAACAGTGAGCTTGCTCAGAACAAAAGAACTGTGCTTCCTACACACACCGACCATATCTAGTTCAACTCTGCTTAGGAAACTGACAAGAACAGTAGCTCTTCTTCAGTCCGATACACTGTATTTGCTGGGAACAGACGCGAGTGCTATTTGCACTGTGTATGGCAATGGGAGCTCAATAGTTACTTTCCTTACCAGAAAAAAACTCTTGCTCGTAGGAACAGAAACTGCATGGGATTCAACTCCATTTAGGACTGGGAAACAAATGCTAGCTCGCCTTACAAGAAACACACTCTGCTTTTGAGAAAAGAGCACAATTCTACTCTACTGTGTTTCCTATGGGGTCCGAACAGTGAGCTTGCTCAGAACAAAAAAACTGTGCTTCCTACACACACCGACCATATCTAGTTCAACTCTGCTTAGGAAACTGACAAGAACAGTAGCTCCTCTTCAGTCCGATACACTGTATTTGCAGGGAACATACGCGAGTGCTATTTGCACTCTGTATGGCAATGGGAGCTCAATAGTTACTTTCCTTACCAGAAAACAACTCTTGCTCGTAGGAACAGAAACTGCATGGGATTCAACTCCATTTAGGACTGGGAAACAAACGCTAGCTCGCCTTACAAGAAACACACTCTGCTTTTGAGAAAAGAGCACAATTCTACTCTACTGTGTTTCCTATGAGGTCCGAACAGAGAACTTGCTCAGAACAAAAGAACTGTGCTTCCTACACACGGGCCATATCTAGTTCAACTCTGCTTAGGAAACTGACAAGAACAGTACCTCCTATTCAGTCCAATACACTGTACTTGCTGGGAACAGACGCGAGTGCTCAATGCACTGCGTATTGCATTTGGAGCGCAATAGTGACTCTTCTTACCAGAAAACAACTCTTGCTCGTAGGACCAAAAACTGCCTGTGACTCAACTCCATTTAGGACTGGGAAACAAACGCGAGCTCGCCTTACAAGAAACACACTCTGCTTTAGAGAAAAGAACACTCTTCTACTCTACTGTGTTCCCTATGGGGTCTGAACAGTGAGCTTGCTCAGAACAAAAAAACTGGGCTTCCTACACACAAGACCATATCTAGTTCAAGTCTGATTAGGAACCTGAAAACAACAGTAGATCCTCTTTCGTCCAATACACTGTACTTGCTTGGAAAAGACGCCAGTGCTATTTGTCCTGTGTATGGCAATGGCAGCGCAATATTGACTCTTCTTACCAAAAAACATCTATTGCTTGTAGGACCAGAAACTCCATGTGATTCAACTCCATTTAGGACTGGGAAACAAACGCTAGCTCGCCTTACAAGGAACACACTCTGCTTTTGAGAAAAGAGCACTCTTCTACTCTACTGTGTTTCCTATGGGGTCCAAACAGTGAGCTTGCTCAGAACAAAAGAACTGTGCTTCCTACACAACGGACCATATCTAGTTCAGCTCTGCTTAGGAAACTGACAAGAACAGTAGCTCCTCTTCAGTCCAATACATTGTACTTGCTGGGAACAGACGCCAGTGCTATTTGTCCTGTGTAGGGCAATGGCAGCACAATATTGACTCTTCTTACCATAAAACAACTCTTGCTCGTCGGACCAGAAACTGCATGGGATTCAACTCCATTTAGCACTGGGAAACAAATGCTAGCTTGCCTTACATGAAACACACTTTGCTTTTGAGAAAGGAGCACTCTTCTACTCTATTGAGTTTCCTATGGGGTCCAAACTGTGAGCTTGCTCAGAACAAAAGAACTGTGCTTCCTACACACACGGCCATATCTAGTTCAAGTCTGCTTAGGAACCTGACAAGAACAGTTGATCCTCTTCAGTCCAATACACTGTACTTGCTGGGAAGAGACGCCAGTGCTATTTGTCCTGTGTATGGCAATGGCAGCGCAATAGTGACTCTTCTTACCAGAAAACAACTCTTGCTCATAGGCCCAGAAACTGCATGTGATTCAACTCCATTTAGGACTTGGAAACAAACGCTAGCTCGCCTTACAAGAAACACACTCTGCTTTAGAGAAATGAGTACTCTTCTACTCTACTGTGTTTCCTATGTGGTCCAAACAGTGAGCTTGCTCAGAACAAAAGAACTGTGCTTCCTACACGGGAAATATCTAGTTCAACTCTGCTTAGGAAACTGACAAGAACAGTAGCTCCTATTCAGTCCAATACACTGTACCTGATGGAAACAGATGCGAGTGCTCTTTGTACTGTGTATGGCATTTGGAACACAATAGTGACTCTTCTTACCAGAAAACAACTCTTGCTCGTAGGACCAAAAACTGCCTGTGACTCAACTTCATTTAGGACTGGGAAAAAAACGCGAGCTCGCCTTACAAGAAACACACTCTGCTTTAGAGAAAAGAGCACTCTTCTACTCTACTGTGTTTCCTATGGGGTTAGAACAGTGAGCTTGCTCAGAACAAAAAAACTGTGCTTCCTACACACACCGACCATATCTAGTTCAAATCTGCTTAGGAAACTGACAAGAACAGTAGCTCCTATTCAGTCCAATACACTGCACTTGCTGGGAACAGACGCGAGTGCTATTTGCACTGTGTATGGCAATGGGAGCACAATAGTAACTTTCCTTACCAGAAAACAACTCTTGCTCATAGGACCGGAAACTGCCTGTGATTGAACTCCATTTAGGACTGGGAAACAAATGCTAGCTCGCCTTACAAGAAACACACTCTGCTTTTGAGAAAAGAGCACTATGCTACTCTACTGTGTTTCCTATGAGGTCCGAACAGTGAGCTTGCTCAGAACAAAAAAAAACGTGATTCCTACACACACCGCCACACCTAGTTCAATTCTGCTTAGGAACCTGAGAAGAAAAGTAGATCCTCTTCAGTCCAATACACTGTACTCCTGGGAACAGACAACAGTGCTATTTGTCCTGTGTATGGCAATGGCAGCGCAATAGTGACTCTTCTTACCATAAAACAACTCTTACTCGTAGGACCAGAAACTCCATGTGATTCAACTCCATTTAGGACTGGGAAACAAACGCTAGCTCGCCTTACAAGAAACACACTCTGCTTTTGAGAAAAGAGCACTCTTCTACTCTACTGTGTTTCCTATGGGGTCCAAACAGTGAGCTTGCTCAGAACAAAAGAACTGTGCTTCCTACACAACGGACCATATCTATTTCAATTCTGCTTAGGAAACTGACAAGAACAGTAGCTCCTATTCAGTCCGATACACTGTACTTGCTGGGAACAGACGAGAGTGCTATTTGCACTGTAAATGGTATTTGGAGCGCAACAGTGACTCTTCTTACCAGAAAACAACTCTTGCTCGTCGGACCAGAAACTGCATGTGATTCCACTCCATTTAGGACTGGGAAACAAACGCTAGCTCGCCTTACAAGAAACACACTCTGCTTTTGAGAAAAGAGCACTCTTCTACTCTACTGTGTTTCCTATGTGTTCCGAACAGTGAGCTTGCTCAGAACAAAAAAACTGTGCTTCCTACACACACAGCCACATCTAGTTCAAGTCTGCTTAGGAACCTGACAAGAACAGTAGCTCCTGTTCAGTCCAATACACTGTACTTGCTGGGAACAGACGCCAGTGCTATTTGTCCTGTGAATGGCAATGGCAGCACAATAGTGACTCTTCTTACCAGAAAACAACTCTTGCTCGTAGGACCAGAAACTGCATGGGATTCAACTCCATTTAGGACTGGGAAACAAACGCTAGCTCGCCTTACAAGAAACACACTCTGCTGTAGAGAAAAGAGCACTCTTCTACTCTACTGTGTTTCCTATGGGGTCCAAAAAGTGAGCTTGCTCAGAACAAAAGAACTGTGCTTCCTACACACACGGACCATATCTAGTTCAGCTCTGCTTAGGAAACTGACAAGAACAGTAGCTCCTATTCAGTCCAATACACTGTACTTCCTGGGAACAGACGCGAGTGCTATTTGCACTGTGTATGGCAATGGGAGCACAATAGTAACTTTCCTTACCAGAAAACAACTCTTGCTCATAGGACCGGAAACTGCCTGTGATTGAACTCCATTTAGGACTAGGAAACAAACTCTAGCTCGCCTTACAAGAAACACACTCTGCTTTTGAGAAAAGAGCACTCTTCTACTCTACTGTGTTTCCTATGAGGTCCGAACAGTGAGCTTGCTCAGAACAAAAAAAAAAACGTGCTTCCTACACACACCGCCACACCTATTTCAATTCTGCTTAAGAACCTGACAAGAACAGTAGATCCGCTTCAGTCCAATACACTGTACTCCTGGGAACAGACAACAGTGCTATTTGTCCTGTGTATGGCAATGGCAGCGCAATAGTGACTCTTCTTACCATAAAACAACTCTTGCTCGTAGGACCAGAAACTGCATATGATTCAACTCCATTTAGGACTGGGAAACAAACGCTAGCTCTCCTTTCAAGAAACACACTCTGCTTTAGAGAAAAGAGCACTCTTCTACTCTACTGTGTTTCCTATAGGGCCAGAACAGTGAGCTTGCTCAGAACAAAAGAACTGTGCTTCCTACACACACCGACCATATCTAGTTCAACTCTGCTTAGGAAACTGACAAGAACAGTAGCTCTTCTTCAGTCCGATACACTGTATTTGCTGGGAACAGACGCGAGTGCTATTTGCACTGTGTATGGCAATGGGAGCTCAATAGTTACTTTCCTTACCAGAAAAAAACTCTTGCTCGTAGGAACAGAAACTGCATGGGATTCAACTCCATTTAGGACTGGGAAACAAATGCTAGCTCGCCTTACAAGAAACACACTCTGCTTTTGAGAAAAGAGCACAATTCTACTCTACTGTGTTTCCTATGGGGTCCGAACAGTGAGCTTGCTCAGAACAAAAAAACTGTGCTTCCTACACACACCGACCATATCTAGTTCAACTCTGCTTAGGAAACTGACAAGAACAGTAGCTCCTCTTCAGTCCGATACACTGTATTTGCAGGGAACATACGCGAGTGCTATTTGCACTCTGTATGGCAATGGGAGCTCAATAGTTACTTTCCTTACCAGAAAACAACTCTTGCTCGTAGGAACAGAAACTGCATGGGATTCAACTCCATTTAGGACTGGGAAACAAACGCTAGCTCGCCTTACAAGAAACACACTCTGCTTTTGAGAAAAGAGCACAATTCTACTCTACTGTGTTTCCTATGAGGTCCGAACAGAGAACTTGCTCAGAACAAAAGAACTGTGCTTCCTACACACGGGCCATATCTAGTTCAACTCTGCTTAGGAAACTGACAAGAACAGTACCTCCTATTCAGTCCAATACACTGTACTTGCTGGGAACAGACGCGAGTGCTCAATGCACTGCGTATTGCATTTGGAGCGCAATAGTGACTCTTCTTACCAGAAAACAACTCTTGCTCGTAGGACCAAAAACTGCCTGTGACTCAACTCCATTTAGGACTGGGAAACAAACGCGAGCTCGCCTTACAAGAAACACACTCTGCTTTAGAGAAAAGAACACTCTTCTACTCTACTGTGTTCCCTATGGGGTCTGAACAGTGAGCTTGCTCAGAACAAAAAAACTGGGCTTCCTACACACAAGACCATATCTAGTTCAAGTCTGATTAGGAACCTGAAAACAACAGTAGATCCTCTTTCGTCCAATACACTGTACTTGCTTGGAAAAGACGCCAGTGCTATTTGTCCTGTGTATGGCAATGGCAGCGCAATATTGACTCTTCTTACCAAAAAACATCTATTGCTTGTAGGACCAGAAACTCCATGTGATTCAACTCCATTTAGGACTGGGAAACAAACGCTAGCTCGCCTTACAAGGAACACACTCTGCTTTTGAGAAAAGAGCACTCTTCTACTCTACTGTGTTTCCTATGGGGTCCAAACAGTGAGCTTGCTCAGAACAAAAGAACTGTGCTTCCTACACAACGGACCATATCTAGTTCAGCTCTGCTTAGGAAACTGACAAGAACAGTAGCTCCTCTTCAGTCCAATACATTGTACTTGCTGGGAACAGACGCCAGTGCTATTTGTCCTGTGTAGGGCAATGGCAGCACAATATTGACTCTTCTTACCATAAAACAACTCTTGCTCGTCGGACCAGAAACTGCATGGGATTCAACTCCATTTAGCACTGGGAAACAAATGCTAGCTTGCCTTACATGAAACACACTTTGCTTTTGAGAAAGGAGCACTCTTCT